>NC_140946.1:41880072-41932572 GCF_014529385.1 Adiantum capillus-veneris | reverse complement strand
AGAGGGCATCTCCTCAAATGCGATCATGCACGCTTTCACACACATGGCCCAATTTGGCAAAGAACTGTAAATACATACGCTTACATGTGCTCTAGGCTATTTTCAACAGATATAGAGAGAGGAAATCTCCTCTAGCAATGCCTACGTACTAGGGCAAAGAAGGTTTGGGCTATTTTTGGCGGCTGTAGTGCACTTATTCATAAAGCACAAAAAGTTCTTGAGGTGCTTCCTTTATGGGATGTTATCTTGGAATGCACTGATTGTGGGATATGCCCAACTTGGGCCGCACCAAGAAGCGAGGGTGCCTCTCTTGATGCAATCACATATGATTAAAATAAGGAGAGATAAAGAGATATAGCTATATAGGTATAACCTTTGTGTGTGTGTGTGTGTGTGCGTGCACGCTCGGTTTCAAATTATGCCCATAGGAAAGTCAACAACCTTTTGGTATGGCCATAGGATGCTTTGGGTTGTTTTCGGCGGATGCAAAGCAAGGGTGTCTCTGAGAGAGAGAGAGAGAGAAGAGAGAGAGAGAGAGAGAGAGAGAGAGAGAGAGAGAGAGAGAGAGAGAGAGAGAGAGAGAGAGAGAGAGAGAGAGAGAGAGAGAGAGAGAGAGAGAGAGAGAGAGAGAGAGAGAGAGAGAGAGAGAATTGACTGCATCTCTCTCTCTCTCTCACACACATGCCCAATTTGGCAAAGAATCTTTGGGCTGTTTTTTACAAATGCGAAGCGAGGGTGTCTTGAGATGCAACCACATACGCTTACATGTGCACTTCATAAAGCACAAAAAGTGCTTGAGGAGCTTCCTATTTGGGATGTCGTCTCTTGGAATGCAATGACTGCGGGATATGCACGCCCAAGAAGCTATAGGGGGTTTTCGGTGGATGCAAAGCAAGGGTGTCTCTTTAGATGCATTTCAACAGTTGCAGAGAGAGGGCATCTCCTCAAATGCGATCACGCATGCTTTCACACACATGGCCCAATTTGGAAAAGAACCTTTGGGCTGTTTTCGACGGATGCAAAGAGAGGGTGTCTCGAGATGCAATCACATACGCATACATGTGCTCTAGGCTATTTCCAGCAAATAAAGAGAGAGGAAATCTCCTCTGGCGGTGCCTACATACTAGGGCAAAGAAGGTTTGGGCTATTTTTTGCGGCTGCAGTGCACTTCTTCATAAAGCACAAAAAGTTCTTGAGGTGCTTCCTTTATGGGATATCATCTCTTGGAATGCACTGATTGTGGGATATGCCCAACTTGGGCCGCACCAAGAAGTGAGGGTGCCTCTCTGGATGCAACCACATATGCTTAAAATAAAAAGAGGTAAAGAGATATAGCTATATAGGTATAGCCTCTGTGCGTGTGCGTGCGTGTGTGTGTGTGTGTGTGTGTGTGTGTGTGTGTGTGTGTGTGTGTGTGTGTGCACATGTGCACGCTTGGTTTCACATTATGCCCATAGAAAAGTCAACAACCTTTTGCTATGGCCATAGGATGCACACAGGCTTTGGCTATTGCTCTCTCTATGGCCACCTTGCGCCATAGAGAGGAGGTATAGAGAGATGGATAATGTTGAAAAATAGAGAGGGAGAAATAGATAGAGAGAAAAACATGTATAACCCGGTGCTAAATATATATCTTATCTTACAGTAATGGAGCAAGTGCTTACCTCTGGAGGAGATTCTTTGGAGGTGATATTTTCTACCCCAGAGAGAGACCCAGGCAACAATTTACAAAATGCCAAGAGCGTTGCCCGAGGTATTGATGGACCTTCAAAGAAGAAAATTGTAGATGGACTGGGTATCATCCACACAGTATGCTCCCAAATTCAAGACTCATGTGAGAGAGCAGAGGCATCGCAGGTTTCCTACAGAGAGAGCATTCATAGGTTGATAAATTCACAAGATGAGCAAGGGGTTTATCTTCATCGTCTACATGAGCGGATGCAGCTACAGATCAATGGTATTTTGCAGCAGCAGAGCTCAGTGCAAGAACAACTTTCTCGCATAGAAAGCAACTAGGCAAAAATCATGAGTCTCTTGGAGAGGTCTCTTCTTGACAAGGATAGCATGGATTTCAAAAGCATTGTGCCTGAATTACGAAGCACTAGCAACAAATTAACCGCCGTAGAAGTACAACATACTACAGGTGTCTCCAAAGTCAGATCTATTTGAAACAAGCTCAATGCATTGGTAACGACCCATTGGCCCAAGAAGGGGATTAATGCCGTTGGAGATGTTCCATCCAGTTCAAAGCAGGGCAACCCTTGGAAGAAGTGAATTATGTAATCGATAGTAATACTCACTTCTTTCTCATTTATAGGCTTAACGGATCTATATTTTGGTGGCTTTGTAGATATTGACTACATTTTTGGGGAGGCTTATGTATGTAGTGGATACCATTATGCTCACAACTCTTGGTTGTCTTCTTTGGACACTACATTTTCAGAGGATCTCCATAATTGTATTATTTTTTTGCCAATATGTCTTTTGAGTCACACCTCCCGTTCCCCCATCGCTCTCTCTCTCTCTCTTTCTCAATGCATGTTACAGTGAATCTCTCTCTCTCTCTCTCTCTCTCACACACACACACACACACACACACACACACACACACACACACACACACACACACACACACACACACACACACACACACACACACACAGAGTAGTGTTCATGATAATTTTTTGCACAAACTCCCTCTCTCTTCCCATTATACTTAGTAAGTAAGATATAAATAGTATAGATATAAATATCTATACCTTTGGAGAGCTCTTTCATGTGGGTTTTTAGACTTTTGCTTCGCGCTTAAGCCACAATGGTAGCCCCTATCTACACTGATTCTCCCTCTCTCGCTTAAGCCACAATGGTAGACCCTATCTACACTGATTCTCCCTCTCTCCAAAGTTGTTTTATGCACCAGCTCTCTCTATCTATCTATCTATCTATCTCTCTCTCTCTCTCTCTCTCTCTCTCTATATATATATATATATATATATATATATATATATATATATATATATATATTATATATATATATATATATATATATTATATATATATATATATATATAGAGTGGGTAACTGTCGACACAAACTCAGGCCTTAACCGACAATGGTCAATGGGCTGAATTTTGCAAACATTGGATATCCTACTGCAATGACTGAAAGAACGCACACAATAGTCCTAGGGCTGATCTATTGCGCTAGGCCATCGCTCGGCCATCATGAGCTCAAATAGAGAAAAAACTATAGATAATGACTGCTGCTAGACCCAAAAATGTCGGGCTGATCAATGTCTAGAAGCGCTAGGAAGCTCTACTCTTCATTAGTGCTCCCAACTTGGAGATGGAAAAACATTAGGGCTTCTGCTCCTTTTATAACGACTGAACACTACTTATAATCTTTTGAGTGGCTAGGTCAGGCAAGCATCATCCAAGTCCAAAAAAAAAATCATAATATTTATTTATATAAATTTGACGGGGTAAAATAAGGGTGCAAAATGGGCGCATCTGCATCGATTGTGAGAATCCGGTTGACGTGCAGACTACCACGTTGTAACCGCAATGGGAAATTGCCGTTAGAAACTCAGGCCTTAACCGATAATCGTCAATGGGATAATCTAATGGACTCGCTCCCCCAATTATATCCTTAGTAGTAGTTAGATAAGCTAAGGTAAGAAAAGATAAGATATAGAGAGAGAGATGTAGAAGTATATAGACATTTACCATGTGGGTTGGTAAGCGCCTCTCACTGACTCCCTCAAAGAAAGATAGACATAGTTGGGAAATCCTTTCTTCTCCATACTCTCTTCTTAATTCTTTAGTTACTAACCTGTATATATCTATGAGTACTTATAAGAGTTATTTTTGGAACAGATGGGTATTGGTCCAAAGGTATTGTCTCTTGGACATGCAAGACGTAGTAGGTCAAGCCTCTCGAGCTACAGGACGTGCAGCAGCACGAGATAGAGTTTGACATTCTCTAGGGGAGATTAATGTGCCTCGCTTGGAAGATTGCCAGCATTTGATAAACGTGAATCGATGTAGTGAATTTCCTTAGGAGAGGATTGCAATGGATGTAGATATCGAGTCAATGCTCCCGCAAAGTTATGTAGGAATTGAAGTGGAAGGCAATTTGGAAGCCAATAATGGAGATGTTCCTGAGGAGCCTGTAATCGTCTCCAGAGAGGGAGATTACTCCAAAGTTGAGACACATTGCTTATCTATCACCTACTTATATTATGAGACCACTTCTTTGATGCATATCTCTATGTTGTCTCTTTCTCATGAAAAGTGTATTCTTCACAACGTAGGAAACTTGGATTTTGTATGTTCCTTTTGTGGTGCTTTAGCTTGGAAAACAGAAGCAAAGACCATTCTCACATTTGTGGGGAAGAGTTGTTGCAACTCAGGCAATGTTTCTTTGCCGCCATTAAGTGAACCTCCTTTAGAATAAAGAGAATTAATGAACGGGGGTAATCCTAGAAGTAGAAAATTCTTGAAACATATCAGAGCATACAATAGTGTGTTGGCATTTGCTTCTTTGGGAGCTCATATAGATGAATCTCTCTGCCAAAGAAAAGGAATCTATACCTTCAAAGTGCATGGATCTATTTATCATAACATTGGTCCATTGATGCCAGAAGAACGATCAGGTCAAATCCCTCGCATTGCTCACTTGTATTTTTTTGACATTGAGAATGAGTTGCAAAACAGGATGAGTCATGTTTCTAAACTCAAACCAGATGTTTTGAAAAGCTTGCAATCAATGATGCATCGAGTAAATCCGTATGTTCAAGCTTTTAGGGGTTTGCTACAATGGTTCAAACTTCCAATATTCTGGAGATTAGGATGGTCATTACTGAGAAGCGTAAAAATGACTAGGAGTATGTTGCTCCAACAAGTGTGGAAGTTGCTGCAATCATGATTGGTCAGGTGAAGAGAGCAACATTGGCCATCATGATATTGTGTTGAATCTTTTGGGTGGTGGTCTAAAAAGAATCTCAAATTGCCATAGGTCATACATGCCTCTATTATATGTGTTGCTATTTCCAAAAGGTGAAGAAGGTTGGAATCCTTACATACCGCAAGTGAACAGAGCGGAAGTAAGAAGAGAGCGAGTAAATGAAACTACAAAGTATATTTCTACAATGGATTTCTACAAGTATAGATTGCAAAATTAGAGATGATACGACACAATGTCTTTTACGTTGTCGAGAAATTTGCGGTCTTGCCAGGAAAGCACCGGGCTTATGGCTGTGAGAGCTTGTGAGAGAACTCAACAAAAACTATATGAAGGAGTTAAACCATAGATGCCATGAAGACTAGGGTTTGGAAAGAAGTGCAATCAAAGAAGACTCACTCTTTCTCTCTTGCACTCACACACACAAAGAAAGAACACAAAAGAGAATGTCAAAACAATACGAAAATGAAAACATCAAGGCTATGGTCATATCATATCATGGGTAATATGAAAGGGTTAATAGATGAGTTAATGGCATTCAATCTTGGCTGACCAAATAAGCTACGAATTGTTCTTTGGAATTGTAGTTTTGTGCTTACCATAATATATATATTTTGTCTAGTGATTGGGATTAATTGTGTGTACAAATCCTCTTGGTTCATAGCAAGATAACTACGCTTACGTCAAAAGAAAAGTTATAGTCTATGAGAGGTAGTATGATGGGATCCGGTGATAGAAGTATTTCATTAAGCCTTTCTGGGCCAAAGAGAAACACTATACGTTGTTGAAAGTGTATTTTTCGGCTAATCCATACGTTAATTCTAATAGATCGTACAGAGTGAAAGCGATAGAAATGATCATCATGTGGGTTATTCATTTAGGATAGTATGTGAGAAATGTAGATATGAGAGAAGTGAAGAGATGAGAAGTTTCCCTCCCAAGCCCTATTCTTGCCCGTAGGCAATAAGGATACTGCGGGGAGAGATGTACCTGTAGCAAAGAGAACCTAGAGAGGATGAATTACTAAGAATGAGAGAGATAGGTTTGGTTAAGGAGATGAGATTAGATACATATATATATGTTGGATTAGAGATGAAAATGAAAACAACAAGAAATCAAGAAAACATCAATGTAGAACACATCCTACTTGAAACCCTTCGGCACCATTATTGATGGGAGAGAGAAGAAGAGGGGAGAATTCAACGTTGATTGATACGCCAAGTACAACACCTTCTTTGATTAGAGTTGATCTTCCAAGGATAGCGTATAAGAATGGCTAGTCTTCCTCTAGGAGAAAGTGTAGGCTTGGGCTTATGTTAATGGGGCTAAGTACAATTAGGCATTACTACTCACTCCCTCAAGAATTCCTCTCATCAATGGCTTGAATGCTTGAGTTCCTTTTCAAGGAAGAAGAGGTCCCCTTTTATAGGTGAAGGGAACCCCCAAGGGTTTACACAAGAAGAGAGGAGCCAGTGTGAACAGGAATCGGAAAAGTTGGAAATGAGCTGTCCCTGCATGATGTGGGCAGACTGGGGTCCAGTATTTTGATCATATCTCCTCAACCGTAGCTCCAATTAAAAAAGTAAAAATATGGGCAGAAAATTCAGCTCATTAGCTACGATTTTAATTTTAAAATCGTTTTCCAATTCGGATTGGAACCTTGTGTAAAAGATTCATCAAAATAGGGTCCATTTCTGGCAGCAAAAGTCTTCATGTGGTCCCCTTAGCCTAGACTTTCATTTGATTCCAAAGGACACCTCATGCCATATGAAAGCATGACATTGCTCCTTGACAAAGTTTTGTAATCATGCTTGCAATTATGCATTAAAATAAGTGTATCTTTGAAATCATGCCACCTAGTGTCCCACTAGGATATGATTCCCTCCTAGTAGCTATTTAAAAAGAAATATAAGAAAAATACATAGAATATATATATATATTGGAGTTTACCCTAGATATAGGATCTAGCTAGGGTGTGAGATGATAATGAGATAGTAGAAATAAAGAATCAATGCTTTTTGCCCCAAGTTGAAGAGGCGGAGCTATTGATGCTTTTCCCATAGTATTTTCTGATGGTAAAGTAAGAATAGGTTACCCTTGAGAAAAATAATAGGATGAGATAGAAGGCTTATTATTATACTTAAATATGCATATGTACATTATAGGAAAGATAATTATGTATCTAAAAAATTACAAGATAACTCTTGTAGCATGCGTTCCCACTATGTACGTGTCACAGCACGACATCCACCCCCTCTAAACCTGCACATCCTCCGGCATGTGCCAACCTTATGGTAACTTGTGAAAGCAATTGTATCCCTTGTCATCCCATGACCTCCTCCAGGATCATATGGGTAACTCAAAAACTTGTATTGTACTAAGCATTGAGATTCTCCGTATCTTTTAATTGCTCTCGGATTAGAAGGAATTGTTATATACATCTGTCTTCGAAACATCTGTAACAAATCTCCATTATGCGCAAAATCTTCATGACGTAGAGACATAAGTTCCTCATTCTCCTCTTCAAAAAACACTTCCAGGATTCCTGTAATATACTTGAAAGATTTTTGAAACTGCACTTCAACCTTCTGACCAACCTGTAAATCCATATGTACCTCTTTCGCATAGAAGTCTGAATCTGCATCTTCATTCTCAAAAGAATCCTCTAGATAGCCTTTCTCAACATCGAGAGAAACCTCAGAAATGTGCATGGTAAACCTCTCATCAATCCTCTCACCTTTTACCAAATACCTCTCCAGCTTTATAGCATAAAACTTTGCATACCTCTCAAATATGGTGTCTAATTCCCTTTCCAAATCATCCTGGTAGGTATGCTCCCGGTCACTTGTAACCGACTGCTCAAAAACCTCCTTGGAGTTAGTCTCTGACACAATATCTTCACCCCTTCTTCCTTTTTGACTAATCGCTAAATTATCTTCAACTGAATCATGTCTCCACTCATCTAGGGAGAACCCTTCTTCATTACATGACTCTGGTGTCAGCATAGAGCTAGCATCCTCTTCTTGCTTCAAGGAATCACCATGTATACCCTTCCTATCCATAGCAGATAGATGCTCACAAACCTGCTTGCAATTTATACCCTGTGACAAAAGACCTAAATCCCTTTTATGCCTCAGATATTTTTTGCATACCTGCAGGCAACCGAATTTCTTAGAACCCTGTTTAGTAGGCACTTTATGGCAAGCATGTTTATTTGCATCTTCACACAGATAAGAAATATCACCCCAATCACAGACCATATCCGAAGAGGTTTCTTGCTCTTATACTCTATCTTCTGATGTCACTTCAACCTGTATAGAATAACCAAACACTTTTCTATCTTTGATTTGTGAATCTTGAAGATTCATAGCTTCATCTGCAGAACCCCAATCCTCATGTAGAGAATCTGCATCTGTCATTCCTTCCTCTACCATGGAATTGTGAAAGATTGCTGCATCTGGCTCTAAATAAGGCACAATTTCATGAGTCATCTACATCACATCTGCTACCCCCATATATAAAAGACATACATATTACTCTATCAATGCACTCCTCTTCTTCCACCTCGTCTAGTTGAGGTACTTCACAATCCACAATGCTACTAGCAGAGCTATACTCACAAAGGAAGATATTTTCAGTCACCCCCTCTAAATTAGCACTTTCGCAGCTAGACATATCCATTTGGGTAGTACCACATGCATCAAACTCGCATAGGAAAGCATTGATAATGACTTCTTCATCCTGGTATATGTCTTCAGCATAGGCATCCGCTCTTTTAAACTTGGTAAAAGTTCCTGGATTTGCTCAAAAGTAGATTGTAGCACATCACTAATATAGCCGTCTTCCACCTGTTTTCCCTTCACATCCTCTGTCAAAACCATAGCATCCTCATCCTTGTATATACACTCATGTGCATCTTCAAACGAATCAAAAGGAGCGTCCAAATCATCTATCATAGCCGACGAGTTTGCATCATCCTCTAAGTCGCTTTGAGCCGTTTCAGGCGCTTGGATAGCATCATGAGAGTCATTATCTTGAGATACGAAGGTTACAAGACCCAAACGTGCATAAATAGCTTGCACTATGTTTGCTTCATCTGCATACAATAAATTTGCATCTTGCAAAAGATATGCATCTATTACTGCTTCTAAATTGGCCTGTATGGATGTGTTGACACTTGCATGGCTTACAGGAGACACCAACTCTAGTTGGTCACATCCACTTCCACTCTGCTCCATCTCTTGGTCTTGATGTTCCAAGCATACTTGTGTTATAGCTGTAGAAAACTCACCCCAGTTGCTTGCATATACACTTGCATAGTCTTGAACTTACTGCTTGAAATCATCACTCACAAGTTCAACAAATGCTGCAATCATCCGAGCTTCTGGAATTTCTTGAAGCCTCATCTTTGTCACATAGCACTCAAGATATCCTTCTGGATCATAGCAATCGAATATATTAAGCTCATTATATACGGATTGCATAGCGCTTTCAATCGCTTTTTGAATCCGGTCTTCTTCTTCAAGCCATTTGCATCTGTCTTCAAGCTCTTTCATTTCAGCTTATAGCTGCTCCACTTTGCTAACCATCGTTATGTACTCTCACCCCGGCTTGTTCGCGTCGGGTTCACCAAAAATATGTCGAGAAATTTGCGATCTTGCCAGGAAAGCACCGGGCGTATGGCTGTGAGAGTTTGTGAGAGAAGTCAACAAAAACTATATGAAGGAGTTAAACCATAGATGCCATGAAGACTAGGGTTTGGAAAGAAGTGCAATCAAAGAAGACTCACTCTTTCTCTCTTGCACTCACACACACAAAGAAAGAACACAAAAGAGAATGTCAAAACAATACGAAAATGAAAACATCAAGGCTATGGTCATATCGTATCATGGGTAATATGAAAGGGTTAATAGATGAGTTAATGGCATTCAATCTTGGCTGACCAAATAGGCTACGAATTGTTCTTTGGAATTGTAGTTTTGTGCTTACCATAATATATATATTTTGTCTAGTGATTGGGATTAATTGTGTACAAATCCTCTTGGTTCATAGCAAGATAACTACGCTTACGTCAAAAGAAAAGTTATAGTCTATGAGAGGTAGTATGATGGGATCCGGTGATAGAAGTATTTCATTAAGCCTTTCTGGGCCAAAGAGAAACACTATACGTTGTTGAAAGTGTATTTTTCGGTTAATCCATACGTTAATTCTAATAGATCGTACAGAGTGAAAGCGATAGAAATGATCATCATGTGGGTTATTCATCTAGGATAGTATGTGAGAAATGTAGATATGAGAGAAGTGAAGAGATGAGAAGTTTCCCTCCCAAGCCCTATTCTTGCCCGTAGGCAATAAGGATACTGCGGGGAGAGATGTACCTGTAGCAAAGAGAACCTAGAGAGGATGAATTACTAAGAATGAGAGAGATAGGTTTGGTTAAGGAGATGAGATTAGATACATATATATATGTTGGATTAGAGATGAAAATGAAAACAACAAGAAATCAAGAAAACATCAATGTAGAACACATCCTACTTGAAACCCTTCGGCACCATTATTGATGGGAGAGAGAAGAAGAGGGGAGAATTCAACGTTGATTGATACGCCAAGTACAACACCTTCTTTGATTAGAGTTGATCTTCCAAGGATAGCGTATAAGAATGGCTAGTCTTCCTCTAGGAGAAAGTGTAGGCTTGGGCTTATGTTAATGGGGCTAAGTACAATTAGGCATTACTACTCACTCCCTCAAGAATTCCTCTCATCAATGGCTTGAATGCTTGAGTTCCTTTTCAAGGAAGAAGAGGTCCCCTTTTATAGGTGAAGAGAACCCCCAAGGGTTTACACAAGAAGAGAGGAGCCAGTGTGAACAGGAATCGGAAAAGTTGGAAATGAGCTGTCCCTGCATGATGTGGGCAGACTGGGGTCCAGTATTTTGATCATATCTCCTCAACCGTAGCTCCAAATAAAAAAGTAAAAATATGGGCAGAAAATTCAGCTCATTAGCTACGATTTTAATTTTAAAATCGTTTTCCAATTCGGATTGGAACCTTGTGTAAAAGATTCATCAAAATAGGGTCCATTTCTGGCAGCAAAAGTCTTCATGTGGTCCCCTTAGCCTAGACTTTCATTTGATTCCAAAGGACACCTCATGCCATATGAAAGCATGACATTGCTCCTTGACAAAGTTTTGTAATCATGCTTGCAATAATGCATTAAAATAAGTGTATCTTTGAAATCATGCCACCTAGTGTCCCACTAGGATATGATTCCCTCCTAGTAGCTATTTAAAAAGAAATATAAGAAAAATACATAGAATATATATATATATTGGAGTTTACCCTAGATATAGGATCTAGCTAGGGTGTGAGATGATAATGAGATAGTAGAAATAAAGAATCAATGCTTTTTGCCCCAAGTTGAAGAGGCGGAGCTATTGATGCTTTTCCCATAGTATTTTCTGATGGTAAAGTAAGAATAGGTTACCCTTGAGAAAAATAATAGGATGAGATAGAAGGCTTATTATTATACTTAAATATGCATATGTACATTATAGGAAAGATAATTATGTATCTAAAAAATTACAAGATAACTCTTGTAGCATGCGTTCCCACTATGTACGTGTCACAGCACGACATCCACCCCCTCTAAACCTGCACATCCTCCGGCATGTGCCAACCTTATGGTAACTTGTGAAAGCAATTGTATCCCTTGTCATCCCATGACCTCCTCCAGGATCATATGGGTAACTCAAAAACTTGTATTGTACTAAGCATTGAGATTCTCCGTATCTTTTAATTGCTCTCGGATTAGAAGGAATTGTTATATACATCTGTCTTCGAAACATCTGTAACAAATCTCCATTATGCGCAAAATCTTCATGACGTAGAGACATAAGTTCCTCATTCTCCTCTTCAAAAAACACTTCCAGGATTCCTGTAATATACTTGAAAGATTTTTGAAACTGCACTTCAACCTTCTGACCAACCTGTAAATCCATATGTACCTCTTTCGCATAGAAGTCTGAATCTGCATCTTCATTCTCAAAAGAATCCTCTAGATAGCCTTTCTCAACATCGAGAGAAACCTCAGAAATGTGCATGGTAAACCTCTCATCAATCCTCTCACCTTTTACCAAATACCTCTCCAGCTTTATAGCATAAAACTTTGCATACCTCTCAAATATGGTGTCTAATTCCCTTTCCAAATCATCCTGGTAGGTATGCTCCCGGTCACTTGTAACCGACTGCTCAAAAACCTCCTTGGAGTTAGTCTCTGACACAATATCTTCACCCCTTCTTCCTTTTTGACTCATCGCTAAATTATCTTCAACTGAATCATGTCTCCACTCATCTAGGGAGAACCCTTCTTCATTACATGACTCTGGTGTCAGCATAGAGCTAGCATCCTCTTCTTGCTTCAAGGAATCACCATGTATACCCTTCCTATCCATAGCAGATAGATGCTCACAAACCTGCTTGCAATTTATACCCTGTGACAAAAGACCTAAATCCCTTTTATGCCTCAGATATTTTTTGCATACCTGCAGGCAACCGAATTTCTTAGAACCCTGTTTAGTAGGCACTTTATGGCAAGCATGTTTATTTGCATCTTCACACAGATAAGAAATATCACCCCAATCACAGACCATATCCGAAGAGGTTTCTTGCTCTTATACTCTATCTTCTGATGTCACTTCAACCTGTATAGAATAACCAAACACTTTTCTATCTTTGATTTGTGAATCTTGAAGATTCATAGCTTCATCTGCAGAACCCCAATCCTCATGTAGAGAATCTGCATCTGTCATTCCTTCCTCTACCATGGAATTGTGAAAGATTGCTGCATCTGGCTCTAAATAAGGCACAATTTCATGAGTCATCTACATCACATCTGCTACCCCATATATAAAAGACATACATATTACTCTATCAATGCACTCCTCTTCTTCCACCTCGTCTAGTTGAGGTACTTCACAATCCACAATGCTACTAGCAGAGCTATACTCACAAAGGAAGATATTTTCAGTCACCCCCTCTAAATTAGCACTTTCGCAGCTAGACATATCCATTTGGGTAGTACCACATGCATCAAACTCGCATAGGAAAGCATTGATAATGACTTCTTCATCCTGGTATATGTCTTCAGCATAGGCATCCGGCTCTTTTAAACTTGGTAAAAGTTCCTGGATTTGCTCAAAAGTAGATTGTAGCACATCACTAATATAGCCGTCTTCCACCTGTTTTCCCTTCACATCCTCTGTCAAAACCATAGCATCCTCATCCTTGTATATACACTCATGTGCATCTTCAAACGAATCAAAAGGAGCGTCCAAATCATCTATCATAGCCGACGAGTTTGCATCATCCTCTAAGTCGCTTTGAGCCGTTTCAGGCGCTTGGATAGCATCATGAGAGTCATTATCTTGAGATACGAAGGTTACAAGACCCAAACGTGCATAAATAGCTTGCACTATGTTTGCTTCATCTGCATACAATAAATTTGCATCTTGCAAAAGATATGCATCTATTACTGCTTCTAAATTGGCCTGTATGGATGTGTTGACACTTGCATGGCTTACAGGAGACACCAACTCTAGTTGGTCACATCCACTTCCACTCTGCTCCATCTCTTGGTCTTGATGTTCCAAGCATACTTGTGTTATAGCTGTAGAAAACTCACCCCAGTTGCTTGCATATACACTTGCATAGTCTTGAACTTACTGCTTGAAATCATCACTCACAAGTTCAACAAATGCTGCAATCATCCGAGCTTCTGGAATTTCTTGAAGCCTCATCTTTGTCACATAGCACTCAAGATATCCTTCTGGATCATAGCAATCGAATATATTAAGCTCATTATATACGGATTGCATAGCGCTTTCAATCGCTTTTTGAATCCGGTCTTCTTCTTCAAGCCATTTGCATCTGTCTTCAAGCTCTTTCATTTCAGCTTATAGCTGCTCCACTTTGCTAACCATCGTTATGTACTCTCACCCCGGCTTGTTCGCGTCGGGTTCACCAAAAATATGTCGAGAAATTTGCGATCTTGCCAGGAAAGCACCGGGCGTATGGCTGTGAGAGTTTGTGAGAGAAGTCAACAAAAACTATATGAAGGAGTTAAACCATAGATGCCATGAAGACTAGGGTTTGGAAAGAAGTGCAATCAAAGAAGACTCACTCTTTCTCTCTTGCACTCACACACACAAAGAAAGAACACAAAAGAGAATGTCAAAACAATACGAAAATGAAAACATCAAGGCTATGGTCATATCGTATCATGGGTAATATGAAAGGGTTAATAGATGAGTTAATGGCATTCAATCTTGGCTGACCAAATAGGCTACGAATTGTTCTTTGGAATTGTAGTTTTGTGCTTACCATAATATATATATTTTGTCTAGTGATTGGGATTAATTGTGTACAAATCCTCTTGGTTCATAGCAAGATAACTACGCTTATGTCAAAAGAAAAGTTATAGTCTATGAGAGGTAGTATGATGGGATCCGGTGATAGAAGTATTTCATTAAGCCTTTCTGGGCCAAAGAGAAACACTATACGTTGTTGAAAGTGTATTTTTCGGTTAATCCATACGTTAATTCTAATAGATCGTACAGAGTGAAAGCGATAGAAATGATCATCATGTGGGTTATTCATCTAGGATAGTATGTGAGAAATGTAGATATGAGAGAAGTGAAGAGATGAGAAGTTTCCCTCCCAAGCCCTATTCTTGCCCGTAGGCAATAAGGATACTGCGGGGAGAGATGTACCTGTAGCAAAGAGAACCTAGAGAGGATGAATTACTAAGAATGAGAGAGATAGGTTTGGTTAAGGAGATGAGATTAGATACATATATATATGTTGGATTAGAGATGAAAATGAAAACAACAAGAAATCAAGAAAACATCAATGTAGAACACATCCTACTTGAAACCCTTCGGCACCATTATTGATGGGAGAGAGAAGAAGAGGGGAGAATTCAACGTTGATTGATACGCCAAGTACAACACCTTCTTTGATTAGAGTTGATCTTCCAAGGATAGCGTATAAGAATGGCTAGTCTTCCTCTAGGAGAAAGTGTAGGCTTGGGCTTATGTTAATGGGGCTAAGTACAATTAGGCATTACTACTCACTCCCTCAAGAATTCCTCTCATCAATGGCTTGAATGCTTGAGTTCCTTTTCAAGGAAGAAGAGGTCCCCTTTTATAGGTGAAGAGAACCCCCAAGGGTTTACACAAGAAGAGAGGAGCCAGTGTGAACAGGAATCGGAAAAGTTGGAAATGAGCTGTCCCTGCATGATGTGGGCAGACTGGGGTCCAGTATTTTGATCATATCTCCTCAACCGTAGCTCCAAATAAAAAAGTAAAAATATGGGCAGAAAATTCAGCTCATTAGCTACGATTTTAATTTTAAAATCGTTTTCCAATTCGGATTGGAACCTTGTGTAAAAGATTCATCAAAATAGGGTCCATTTCTGGCAGCAAAAGTCTTCATGTGGTCCCCTTAGCCTAGACTTTCATTTGATTCCAAAGGACACCTCATGCCATATGAAAGCATGACATTGCTCCTTGACAAAGTTTTGTAATCATGCTTGCAATAATGCATTAAAATAAGTGTATCTTTGAAATCATGCCACCTAGTGTCCCACTAGGATATGATTCCCTCCTAGTAGCTATTTAAAAAGAAATATAAGAAAAATACATAGAATATATATATATATTGGAGTTTACCCTAGATATAGGATCTAGCTAGGGTGTGAGATGCTAATGAGATAGTAGAAATAAAGAATCAATGCTTTTTGCCCCAAGTTAAAGAGGCGGAGCTATTGATGCTTTTCCCATAGTATTTTCTGATGGTAAAGTAAGAATAGGTTATCCTTGAGAAAAATAATAGGATGAGATAGAAGGCTTATTATTATACTTAAATATGCATATGTACATCATAGGAAAGATAATTATGTATCTAAAAAATTACAAGATAACTCTTGTAGCATGCGTTTTCCCACTATGTACGTGTCACAGCACGACAACGTGGTGGTAGGCTACTGCAACAATATCCTGTTGATGCATATAGTTGTATGGAGGAGTTGAGGCTTTTGTGGGTTCGCAATCATCAAAGTGATCTTCACAGTGAGGTGTATCAGGGCTTGACAGTTATGGTTGGAGCAAGAGATGGAACAAGGGATGATATAAAACCGTTATTGGGTGCTAATGTTGGAAGAAGGGTTGTTTTGCCTTCTTCGTATGTTGGTGGCCCTCGCTATATGCACCAGCTGTATCAGGATGCCATGGCAATTGTACGCAAGAGAGGAAAACCTGATCTCTTCATTACATTCACATGCAATCCTAGATGGAAGGAGATACAAGATGCGTTACTGCCTGGACAGACATCCAATGATCGTCATGATCTTACTGCCTGTGTTTTCTACCATAAGTTCAAGGATTTGATGGGCTTATTGATTAAGAGAGCTATTTTTGGTAAGGTCATTAGACATATTTTTGTGATTGAGTTCCAGAAGAGAGGCCTTCCTCATGCTCACATTCTATTGATACTTGCATCTGAGCATAAGCCAGCAGAGACATTGCATTATGATAAGATTGTGTGTGCGGAGCTTCCTGATAAGGTAATGTTTTCACAGTCGTATGATGTTATCAGTCGTTGTAATGTGCATGGTCTGTGTGGAAACTTGAATAAGAATGCTCCATGTATGAAAGAGGTAAAGTGCAGGTTTAAATATCCTCAAAGCTTCAGTGCATCAACTACTGTGGCTAGGGATGGATACCAAACGTACATGAGGAGGGATGATGGAAATTACACTATTCGTAATAAAGTGCAAATGAGTAATAAATGGGTTGTTCCATACAATCCATTTTTGTCAATAAGGTATAATGCACATATCAATGTGGAGGTTTACTCCACTATATCCGCTGTGAAATATCTCTACAAGTATGTGTATAAGGGACATGACAGGGCCACTATTGTTCTACAAGATAGTGAAGGTCTTCTAAACAAAGTTACAAACTATCTTAATGCTCGATATGTATCAGCATCTGAGGCTATCTGGAGGATATTTTGGTTTGACATGCATCAAGAGAAACCTAACATACAACGGCTCCAAGTTCACTTACCTCATCAAAATCAAGTCATCTTCAAGTGTGGCGGAGAGAGAGGTCGGCAAAAAGACAACACTCACTGCGTGGTTTGTTGCAAATCAAAAATATTCAGGAGGCCAATGATTTTTTGTACATAGACTTCCCAACAAAGTGGGTTTGGAAGCCAACAAGTAGAACATGGACTCAAAGACAGATTGGTGACATGATTGGAAGAATGTACCACATTGTTCTCAATGCTAGAGATTTGTACTATTTGCGTATGTTACTCAACATGTGCAAAGGATGTAAGTCTTTTGAGGATATTAGAACCTTTAATGGACAAGTATATGACACATTTAAAGAAGCATGTAATGCACAAGGATTATTGCAAGTTGATGATGAATGGTTTCTTTGTTTGGAGGAAGCTTCTTTTCAACAAACAGGGCAACAATTACGCCTACTGTTTGTAGTCATTCTGGTTTTTTGTGATCCGATACATCTTGGTCCATTGTGGAATCGCTTCTGTAAGGAGCTTTCTGAGTGCCATGTATCATATGAGGGTTCGCACAATTGCTTCGCACATCTGTGAATACATGGCACAAAACCAAGCTTTGTCAAACTTAGAGACAATGCTTTGACACTAGGAAAGAGGCTCTCGGATTATTCTGGGATGCCCCAGGTGGATCACACATTGCAAATTATGAGGGAGCATGGAGTGCTTGCTGAAGAGTTCGTGTATAACAAAGAGGAACAAAGAGTATTGCCTGCTCAAATGGGATCATCTTTCAATGTTGGACAAAGGGAAGCTTACAATCGGGTTTTACAAGCAGTTGACATGAGCAGAGGGACTGTTTTTTTCTTGGATGGGACAGGTGGAACAAGAAATACTTATCTCTACAATGCATTGCTCTCTCGGATACGTGGAGAGTCCAAAGTTGCTTTAGCATGTGCATCGTTCAGTATTGCAGCACAACTTCTCGACAACGGAAGGACTGCACACTCTAGATTCAAGATCCCTATCGATATAACTTCTGAGTCCACATGTAACATTAAAGTAAACAGCCAGCTTGCTGCGCTGTTGCGAATGAGTTAACTGATCATATGGGATGAAGCCCCCATGGCTCATAGACACGCTTTTGAGGCTCTTGATAAGACACTAAGGGATGTCATGCAAAATAACATGTTGCTTGGTGAAAGATTCTCCTCCTTGGTGGTTATTTCAGACAGATATTACCTGTTGTGCGTAAAGGAGGAAGAGTAGACATTGTTAATGCATCTTTGTGCCACTCATACATTTGACAAAGTACAAAAATCATGCATCTAATACAGAATATGCGAGTGGTCAATTGTTTCAGTAAGGTCATTGAAAGAGAGTTTGTGCAATGGACACTTGATATTGGTAATGGCGATGTTTGTGATGGGGACATACTTGACAATGTGGCATTGTCGACCTGCATGATGCTACCACAAAATAATTTGCAAGCATTGATTTCTTGCATATATGAAGACCTTGAATCACTCTCTTGCCATGTAACCTTTTTCAAGGATAGAGAAATTTTGGCTCCACGGAACAAGGGGGTGGATGCTATAAACGTACAATTTGGACTTGCAGCAATTTGCTGGTACTTATAAGGAATATGTCAGTGCATACTTAGTGTGTGAACCAAATTGTGATAGCATTTTATTCACAAGTGAGTTTGTAAATAGTTTAGATCTTGGGGGAGGTTTTCCACCGCATGTTTTACAATTGAAACAGAATGCTCCAGTTATGTTGCTTTACAATTTGGATCCAAGAAGTGGTCTTTGTAATGGGACACACTTGATTTGTAAGCAATTCCACAACAAAGTGATTGAAGCAGAAATCATTACAGGGTCACATGCAGGAAATGCAGTGTTCATTCCAAGGATTGATTTTCTCATGGGATCTAGAGAAGGTCTCCCTTTTGATTTGAAACACCACCAATTTCCCCTACGTTGTGATTTTGGGATGACAATCAACAAAGCACATGGCCAAACATTGGGAGTTCTTGGATTGTATCTCCCAACACCTGTTTTCACCCATGGTCAATTGTATGTGGCAATGTCTCGCATAAGATCCTCTTCTGCCATCAAGGTTGTGGTTGATGATAGTCACTTAACAAGCGTTAGTTAACATGGAGATCAAAGAACATACACTTCTAGAATTGTCTACAAAGAGGTGTTGCAATTGACCTTATGAAGTTAAGTGCATTGATAACAACAATCCACTGCCCCCTACCACCCCCTTGCCATGGGGCTTAATGTGGTTGGATATGTTCCATCCAATAAAAAGGTAGGGTGACTCCCGCAAGAAGTGATAGAGCGACTATTTCTTTGTCATTTACAAACTTAGTATCTTCTTATGAATTATAGATGAAACATGGTATAGCCTCAAGCAAGGTATATTCGCTGAGAAGCAAAGGACTAAGATTTATTAGTGCTGTTAGATTTATGATTCATGTGCTTTTTGATGAATTTCTAATCCTTTATGTATGAATGAGATGGATCCTAATGCCTCTATGCCTCTAAGACGACCTCAACATGTCCGAGGTAAAATATTGTATATGTGTGTTTGTGACATTTTGATACTTAATTTAAAGAATTTAAATCTCACAGTCAACAATTATGTATTAGATCCACCATTATGGAGGGGTCCAATCACAACCATGCAGGTGATTCATCTACTCGAGGACTTGGATGTGGCAAGGTAACAATGCTGATGTTGATATAGTAAAGTAATAGCTTTTGTGTGTCAAAATATCTGTCTATATTAATAGTTTTTTGTTTGGCTATAGATTACAATACTACCCACAATTCTTGATGGTGGGTATATATCATGCTTCATATGATCCGAGCTTGTTATGCTACATTCAAGTTGCTATTCACAGAGGATTCAAAACACGTGTCACCATTGTAGAGTTAGGCAAAACCCATCCAATCAATGCTATGTTTGCTTAGAATCTTAGTCTCGGTGCTTGGTTCCTACGTGTTTTTGTGTTAGGATCTCTTCCCCAAGTGATTGGTAGATGTGTTTTACATCGTGGACCATGGGTGGTTCGATACCGCAGTAGGGCATGTCGTAGGCTACACTTTTGAGCGTAGAAAGCTTAAGTCTCTACGCATGTTATATTTTTTGACATGAGAAATATCATTTACTCTATATGTTAGTTCAAAGTTAGTCTAAAAATATGTTGTGAAGACTTTTGTTTAGGTTGTTGCATAAAGGTCTTCATGTGAACTTGCAAATATTCAAATGTTGTCTTCTCAAATTCTTATTCTTCTTAAATTAAATATTCTATCTTATAAATTTCCAACACATACAATACCGCTTTGTGTGTGTGTGTGTGTGTGTGTGTGTCTCGCTAAAGAGAGAGAGAGGAAAGGAGAGAGAGAGAGAGCTCTATCTCTCTCTTCATTCCTCTGTCTCTATCTCTAGCCAGAGACAGAGAGAGAGCCCAATACATGGACAACGGAAAAGAGTGCAGAGAGAGAGAGAGAGAGAGAGAGAGAGAGAGAGAGAGAGAGAGAGAGGGAATCCACCCAGTATCTAGACCAAGGTTTAGTGTAATCCCATCTACAAATTTTGAGATTTAGCTCTAAATTTTATATTTGAAGGAGGAACAACCTATAAAATTTGGTGTGCCCTATAGCCCTGATGACTGTGTGCGCGCGCGCGAGAGAGAGAGAGAGAGAGAGAGAGAGAGAGAGAGAGAGAGAGAGAGAGAGAGAGAGAGAGAGAGAGAGAGAGAGAGGGATTTCATTAACGTAATCACGATCGGGTGATTACGTAAATAACTCTAGTATTTACACAAAAATATCACGTGATCATGTTAATTGTTAACGTGACTTTGATGATGACTTGCAAAAAGCTATAGAGCCGGTTAGTGCACCGAGCTTCCACAATTTCCTTGCGGGCACCGTCGAGCATCTGCGTCATACCAGCGGGCCCGCCGGGAAAATAAAAAAACCCGGCGGGCTTAATTATACATAGTAAATAGTGTGCTAACCCTGGTTTTTTATCTAGGCAAATCCTTGGGGAGTGTATCCGAGTGTTGGGTATTTTCATCTCCTTGTGATTTGACCTAAGGTTACAGAGTCACAGGTCCTTTTTTGGGCCAAACGTGATTCTTAATTCGGTAACCACTTTTAAAAAATTTTAATTCGTTTACCGACATAAAGGTACGAAACCAAAACAACTGAAAACTTGGGGAATCATGCTCATTGCGAAGAAGCTATTGGTCCAAATGAGGGCTGTAATTGGTTTTGGAAGATGAGCATATGTAAATGTCTAGTCGATAGTCAAGGGCCGGATGTCATCTACTAGTGTACCAGGCATATAAAGATCCTTGAAGTCTTATATTTGAGTTGATTTACAATATAAGAGCTATAATCTTTGATTGGGTTAAAATAGCTTTTATATATTGAATTGGTTGCATGGGTGGGCTACAATCCTTCACTGGGTTCAAGTAGTCCCCAATTGGGTGATTATATTGAAGATTTATTTGCGTTAGTTCATGCATTGGTTTATATATTCGTTTGCATTATTTATTACGATAGATTATTAGTGCATGAAATGACCAATTATATATTTTATTGCTTTCGTTTGTTTTTGTAGCAAATGAAATTAAATGTGTCTTATTGTTTGCAAATCAAAGTGGACATATAAATAATCATTATAATAATAATTCCATTGAGAGATTCATAGTATTGTTATGGTTATTACGCCATGTATAGATTACATTGCAATGTGTATGGTTGCTCACAATATAGGTGATTGATATGTGGATTGACTAGCGTGCATTGAAAATCTCATATTGTGCATCATGGTTACTTTCATATTGAATGGTTTTTAAATTAGAATATATATTGAATGGTTTTTAAATTAGAATATATATTGAATGGTTTTTAAATTATAATATATATTGAAAATAAAAAAATTGTTTTCAGTTTGTAACATCTTGTTCTTTTCTCTTCAGTTTTAATTTAAAAGCAATGGAGCAAAATGTGGGCACAAGTGGTACAAAGAAGCCAAAGAATAAAAAAGCTCCTGGCAAAGAGTGGGATTATGCTCACAACATATGCGGCCGATATATGGAGTGGCAATGTAAATTTTGTCACACAACAAAATCTGGTGGTGCACCGCGTATTAGGGATCATTTCCTGGGTAGCACTAAAAACAATTGTAGAAAATGTGAACATTCTCAGGCACCTGCAGTTGCAAAGCGTTTGAGAGAAGAGCTCGCCAAAAAGGGTGCCAAGAAACGACAGATATATAGCTCTGTGCCTTCGAATCAAGAGTTCCCAGAGCCAAATATTAACTCCGCAGATCCTATGTGACACCAACTAACCTTGGAGCAACCTGCGCAAGGAGAGGAAATTCCAAGCAGTATTCCTTTTAAACGTCACAATGAAGGTGGACTTTGTCAAATGTGTCAAAAATCATTACATCAAAGCTTTCGAGTGCAGTCTCTAGAAGAAGCACAAACAGCACTCGCGAAAGCAATATTCTTTACTGGAAGTGCTTTGGTCATGGTAGACAGCAATCATTGAAAGGCTGCTTGGAAGAAAATTGGTGAGTTTGGTCTAGGATTTTCAGCTCCTTCTTATCACAAGATAAGAAATGTTTTCTTGGACAAATGTTACATCAAAGTCAAAAAGCGTGTTGGCAAAATAATACTTGGAAATATTTCACTTTCAGGGTGTACGATTGTGAGTGATGGCTGGTCAAATGTTCAGAGAAGACCGTTGATCAATGTAATGCTGGTTTGTCCAAGGGGAGAAACGTTTATAAAGGCGATTGATAGTTCTGGTGCAATTAAAAGTGGCAAATATATTTCTGAGGTCTTGATTGATGTAATTAAAGAAATTGGTGCTGAACATGTCGTTCAGGTTGTGATGGACAACGCAAAGAATTGTAAAAACGCCAGTAAATTAATAAAGAAGTGCTTTTCACACATTTTTGCCAATGGTTGTAATACACACAACTTGAACTTGTTGCTAAAAGATTGGTACACTAGCGAAGAAACCACATGGTTCGCCAAAATAATTGATACAACACGTCAGGTTGTGAAATTTATCTTGAAACGACAAAGAGTGCTCGATTTGTATAGGATGCGCATGTCAGTGATGCTGAAACTTCCTGCTGAAACTCGGTTCTGCACACACTTTTATACCTTGGAATCACTTCTCCGTAATAAATGTGCTGTGATTGACACATTCAATTGCACGTCCTTTGATGAATGGCAGCAGCTTGAGCAGAAAGAAACAGTGAAGGATAAAATTACATGTCTACGTGGCAATGCAAACAAGGTTGCTTGGTGGAGGAGTGTAATGGATGCATACCATGTAATGATGCCCGTTATGTTCGCGATCCGCAATCTTGATCAAAGGGCGCCAAACTTGGGCAAAGTGTGGATGACATGGTGGTCAGTCCAATAGAGTCTTGAAAATCCTGAAGAGCCAAAAGAGTCTGTAGTAGATAAGGAGTGGCGATTACCATTCTCTGGCAAACAGCGGAAAATTTTGGCTAAGTATTTTCATGCAAGGTGGAAGAGCGCTCATAGTCCACTCCATAGCGTGGCTTACATGCTCGATCCAGAGTATTGAAATTTAGATCTGATGTCCAATACAGAGGTGGTAGGCGATTTCTATCACGTGGTCAACACGTTCTACTCCAACGTTCAGGACCGAATTGATTGCATCAAATAAATGAGTGCATTTAGATTAAAAGAAGGTCCTTTTGCGAATGATTTTGTACAGGTAATGGCAAAAGAGCAACCTGCATGGAAGTGGTGGATAATGAATGGTGGAGAGCATTACTCTACCTTACGTCCTCTTGCAATGAAAGTACTCGCACAATGTGCAGCAAATTCAAGTTCAGAGAGAAACTGGAGTATGTACAAGTATGTTCACAGCACTATTCGCAACAGACTATTAGCAGACAGAGCAGAGAAATTAGTGTATATGTATTGCAACGAAAAGATACTGAATCACATCGAAAGTGCTGGCTACGAGGAGGAAATGCCAACCTGGTTGTATGATTGTCAGAACGAAAATGAAGAAGATTTCAATGTTGGTGTATCTCAATGCACTGTAGACGAAATAGAAGAGAATTTGATAATAGATGTGGAGGTTGAATTACAAAGAGAACCATAACACCCAAACTTAGAACCACATAACAACTCAATTGATTCAATATAGCTTGAGAGTAGAATGAGCAAATGTCAAAAACCATTGTAAAAGACCTTGTATTCAAATGTGTTTTGAGTAATTACAATGCTTCATATTCTCGATAGTACATAGTTTGTCGCGATATTACATAGTTTGTTGATCTCAATTGTGTTGCCCTGAAGCAGCATCTTGCTCATCAAACGGATTTCTAATTGTGCTAGGGGTATCTGGGCGTGCTTGCTTGAATTTATATTCGTTTGCCATGCCAAACATAATATACATTCCTTGTGGAATATCTTGTGAACACATTGCGCATCGACTATTGTTTTTCATCAAACGAATAAGACAAACTAAATGATAATAGTGACCACATGTCAATGTATAGTACCCACTCCATCCATCAAAATTCTTGTAGCAAACTGGACATTGGGAAGATGAGGATGCATCTGAAGTAGACGAGGGGACCAACTCCGGATGCAAGACAAGGTGGCTGATGTGTGTCCCTTGTACAGGTGTTGGATTCACTCGCTGTGTTAGGGTTTGAACATCCTGACTTAAGCGGTGAATGCTTTTCTCCATCCGGACTTGTGAGGGTTGCGATGTCTGGGTGGCTATAGAAAGACGTGTTATTTTTGCATCTTTCTCTGCCAACTGTGTCGTGTAAATATCCTTCTCTTTCTTTAACTGTAGGTCGGCACCTTCCACTATCAATGCCAGCTCATCTCGGATGAAAGTGACACAACTCTCCCTTAAATCATGAGTGGCAACAATTGTCTCCTTTGACGAGAAGTCTATTGGTTGCTGTTGCACAAAGTGAACATATAAAATTTTGGGAAAATATAGCGCACAATCTACATTGTGCAGGGGATGGCCATAAACCTCCAAATAAATCCTCTCAGCTTTATCTTTGATACCATCATGCGTGCACTTTGAAACCTTCCACCTTCCTTTTTTGATCTCTGCATCCTCACATGGCCATATTGTCTTGATCATGTCCTTTGTCACTTCTTTATCTTTTCACTGCATATGGTTTGGATTTGCCTACTTTGAGAGTCGGCGAGCAGTACGCATCGCTTGTTGTGCCGACATGTCGTGTGCCAGAGACTTCATGCGCTGAAATGCATTAACAGCTGCTTGTTGTTGATCATCAGGCAGTGATTGGGTGCCAATATATTGTTCTTGATCAGCCATTTTCTCTTAGAGCTGCAGTCAACAGAGTGGAAAATATTCAATATCATTGGCAAATATATATTCTCACTCATTGGGACACTGCACGGAATCCACTAAAAACCACCAGTTCAAATGTGACTAATTGAACCACAAGGCAAATTTGAAATAATGACAGTTAAAACTTAAATGACAAATTTGAAACAAGGCAAGATAATTGACTCAATTAGGTGAACCACTTCAAACCAGATAATACACTTCAATAAAAATTTAAAAACACTTGACAAGACATGTATATCATAAAAATGTTTAAATCGTATAAAATGATGGTGCAAGTTCAACAAGTGGACGTTGCATAGAATTAGGGTCTGTCTTTAAATGTTCTTTGAAAAACATCAACACATCAGAAGCATTCCTTCTTTGGTCCCGATCTTTTAACTTCATCCAACAATCTACTTTAATTCGAATAGCCCTCATGACATCTTCGTCCGGGTGGTGAAAAACATCGTCTGGAAAATAAAATTTTCTGGTTGCACTCCAAAAATCTGCCAGCATGTCAAACAGGTAGCCCAATGCATAAATGTCGCTGTCTTCTGAGTATGCATCTGCACACCGTGGATCGTATAGTTCGGGAGCAATCCACGATCGCTTAGCCATCTCGGCGTTCCCTGCTCTCTGTGCATTCAAAATTGCTTCGTTCGACTGTGCGGTTGGAGACAAATAATTGTTTGCCACGCGCTTAGCAGGTGTTCTCAGCATCATACCCCAATCAATGATATTGACGCGGGGTTTATTGGTGCGAGTAAAGTCCAACATTACGTTGAACGGGTGCAGGTCACTGTGCACTATACCAGCTTGGTGGGCAGCCGCAACGCCGTCGATTAAGGCATGACAAATTGCCGACATCTGCTCGACCACTGCTTTGATCCGCACCGTGCCTATCTCGCTTACAGGGTTTTTTGCTACAGGTAATGACCTCCAGCCGTGTTGTAGCCTATGCATGTGTCGTTTGAACAATCCGTGAGCAAACGGTAAGCGGCACATCATGTCGCCCACGGTACCCCCATTGTAGTATGGGAATATCGTGATCGAAGGAGACTTTGTAGTAAACCCAATGCACCTGACAATGGAGGGGTGAAGCGTTTGCATTCCCTGCTCTGTCTGAAAGCTGTCAAATTTTGCCTCACTCCCTCCCTTGTAACATTTTCCCACATATGTAATGTGGTCTGGAGAAAATGAGATGCCTTTGACAGTGTACAATGTGCACACACCGAAGGAACCAGCTCCAATCCTCATACCTTCTACCAATGCTTCATGAGGGATGTCGACAAGATGAGAGTACTTTGCATTCAAAGCAGTGCGCATGATTGTGCCGATGCCGCTGGCATCGGATCGACCTCCCAAAGCTGCTTGTGCATCTTGTGCCATCTTCAATCTCTTGGGTAGAGCTGCTTGTTCCTACGCTTTCACACGCTTCATCTTTACCTTCTGTTCTTCCCACAATTTATCCCAGAGCTCTAACTTTGACATGTCGCAAGCAGGTGGGATATCTTCCTTTAAGTCTCTGCAACATACTTTCATATTGCCCAACACTGTCCTGACTTTATGGTGGGGGTCAAATTCTCGTATCCCAGCTGGACTCAACAACTCATATTGGCCTTCAAGTCGCAACCTGCGCTCTCTGTTCTCCCATATAGCACTAGTGATGTCTTTGATGTAGACATCGCTTTCACTAATCTACTGTATGCGGTCAGCTGCACATGATGAGATTGCCAAAATACATTCTTTACGAATGGCACGCATAATACATTTCTTCTGATCTAGCGTCATATTTGCACTGGATAATACAAAAACAGCATATCAAATACAAATTCATGGTTGCGAATGACACTACCACTCTCACGCTATCTCTGGTAAACTCTTAACCACCACGTGAAGACTTTAACAAATGTTATGGAAATATTGATAAAAATTGAATATAATCTTCACTTAAAATTGTAATCTGTTACACGTGTAAAAAGCAGTTCAAACAAATGGTTTATAAGAACTTAATTCAGATAAAACAATACATGTTGACGGTCTTTAACATTTCAACATATATTGAATTTTGTAACTTATATTTTTCTCCGTGTGCACATACTAATTCAAACAAAGCATACACCGACTTAAAATCTTCAAAACATTTAAAACATTGGAAGTATACAAATTGGACTAGCAAATTGTGTTCACACATTTTTTTACATAGCATTTATGTAAATGTAGCAATAAAAAAGCGATGATAATTGATGCTCTTTAAAAAGATATAAAAGAATATTTAATATGCAAATTGTATGTATTTAGATTTTTGCAGAGAATTTATGTAAATGAAACATTAAAACTAGCGATAAATTGATAATGCTTGAGAGTCCTTTAAAAAAATTAAAAACAAATATTAAACATGCAATTTGTGTGCAAATATTTTTTTACATGTAATTTATATAAATGGAACATTTAAAATAACGATGATTGATAAATAAAGTATTCTATATAAATGACACATTTAAAATAGCTATGATTGATGAATAAAGTATTCTATATAAATGGAACATTTAAAATAGTGATGATTGATGCCAGCTCTATTATATATAAATAGAACATTTAAAATAGCGATGATTGATGAATAAAGTATTCTTTTGAATATGATTAGCTAGTATATAATTTCAAATGGACAGTTAAAAACAACAAAATCAAACAATTCATACATTTTGCATATGAAATACTCTTCACAGCCGCGTTACCGACCAAGTATTTCATATACTTAATACTTAAAAAATTAACTGCACATGCACATACAGATTATATGACGTTCGTACGGCCAGGTTAACGACCTGAACGCCACATTTGTTGGAGCTATATATGGCTCACTCTACTGAACTTGGTCTCACCTATATATTTGTATCTTGTTCTCAATATGAATCAGTCTTTGGGAGCGTATATGGTGTGTCTCTTGTCTCGTCTCTCTCTCTCTCTCTCTCTCTCTCTCTCTCTCTCTCTCTCTCTCTCTCTCTCTCTCTCTCTCTCTCTCTACATCTCAACATGGTATTAGAGCAGTAACGATCACGCGCCGATTCAATTTATGGTGACACGAAAGTATGTGTATGCGATTCGCATGTAAGATTCAAAATTGCTATAATGTTATTTTTGAGCATTGATTCTTGTTAACTGTGGTTGTTTTGTGTTAAGAAGAATATGATTAGTGTTTTATGTGGCGTTTATTTCTAATCAATCTAATCGTTGATTACGTTTTCTTGTTGATGACACCCTGAACTTCATCTCAATTTTTCTTGCTGTTTTGCTCAAAATTTGGAGAAACAGAAAAAGCACAATGGCACTTTTCATCCAAAACTTGTTCGTCTCCTCGAGCTCTTCGATTTGAGTTCTAGGTTTGTGTCAATCGGAGTTCGCAGCAGAAAGTTATGCTGTTTTTACTGCAATTGATCTTGACGCAGCTTTCTTTGTCCTACTTCTTCGTGAAGCGTCCGCGATCGTTTTTCTTATTTTGGCGTTAAATTTTTCGAGAAGATTTAGCTTTTTGCTATTCGTATTGTGGCCGTCAATCTTGCGTCTCACGCCACTCTATTTTGAGGACTCGTTTATTATTAAAGTCTCCTTTACCATGCCTTTTTTGGGTGACGTCTCTCACATCTTTGGACGTTCCTTGAGCATCCTTCTTACGTTTATCGTTGGCAGAACGCAGTACTCATATCTCTCTCATTCTCAATTGCGGCCTTCACCATATATGGTGTGCAGATTCTGCGATCTTATCTTATACGTCTTCTCGCAACAAGATATGGCTATGAATATTCTCGTCAACGGCTTTTCTTCTGGCCAGCGTTCTGTTCCTCCTTTCCAAGGTCAAGGATTTCCAGGCTGGAAAGCAAAGATGCTGTTAATTCTTGAAGGTGATGAACTCTCCGATGTTTTTCTTGGAAATCGTGCTTGTCCGCCTCAGCCTGTTGATACGGATAATGATAACGTGCTTATCACTGAAGGACCTATATTTGAAGATTGGAATGTTGCCTATACGGATTGGCAACGACGTGATAAAGCAGCTCGTCGGTATATTCTTTCTGCTCTTACTGATTCCCTTTTGCTTGATATGTATGAACTGCGTACTTCCAACGACATATGGAAGTACCTTATTGTAAACTTTCAAAAGAAATCTGTTACAGAAATACTTTATTTGAGAGGGTTGCTTAACAAGTTACAATATGAAGTTGGTATTTCCATGACGGGACATATTGAATCTTTCAAATCTATTATTAATCAACTTGCTGCTGCCGGTGATCCTGTTCCACAAAAGCAACTGATTACACTTCTCCTTGATACGGTGAAGGACTCTTCTTATGATAACATTGTTACTATTCTCTCTAATAAAGATGGTCTTGATTTCGACCAAGCTTGCATGTCTTTAATTGAATACTCTCAACGTCAAGAACGTCGGAATGCTGGTCACGATACAGCTATGATTTCACAAGAGGAGACCGAGTCACAACAGATGGAACGTGCTTTTTATGCTCGAAGGCGTCCATTTCAACGAGGAAACCGCAGAGGTGGCCGTCGCGGTAATATTTTCTCTCGTCTCAAATTTCCTAATAAGCAATGTTCTTACTGCAACAGAAATGGCCATACTGAAGATGATTGTTGGGCACGTCAATATGATGAAGAACACAATATTACCACAAAACAACCACGTTTATCTAGAGACTCTTCTTCTTCTTCTTGTGAATATTGTGGATGATCTGATCATCCCACTCATATGTGCTATAAGCGTCGATTCGACACAGATCGGAATAGAGCATATGCTACTGAACATCGAAACAACATTGTACCAGAAACAAGCTGGTCCTATGTTCAGTTGCTCCAGAGAGAATACTTCATGTACGTGATGGATCACTTTTTATTGTCGATTCTGGTGCTACAGGAAATATGACATATCAGTCTAAGTGGCTCCATAACTATCATCCACTGCCAGTTCAACGTGTTGTTTATCTTGCTGATGATACTACTTGTAAAGTAAAGGGTATTGGAGACTTATATCTTGGTACCTTATCTTCTTCCACTCGAATTTTGCGAGGAGTATTACATGTACCAGATCTTCAACGTAATCTTCTTTCAGTTGCTAGACTTGTTGATCTTGGTCTGTTTGTTGGAGTTGATCATACCAAATACCGAATTGAGAAAGATGGATAGACTATAGCCACTGCTCCTCGAAACGGTAATTTGTTTGAACTCTCTCTCAACGATGCTGTAGCAAATATTGTCACTGCTCCACGTGATCATGATTGCAAAGTATGGCATCACCGTTTTGTTCATTCTGATTTCTCAAAACTCCTTGATCTTCAACGTCGTGATCTTGTTCATGGCATGGATCTTAAAGCCCATCCCCATATAGGAATTTGTGAATTTTGTGCTCTTGGGAAACACAATCGTAAACCCTTTCCTCTTTCAAATACAATTCATTCTCATGACATATTGGATCTTGTTCATACTGATATATGTGGACCTCTACCTTCTTCGGGATCACAATATTGCTACTTCATTACTTTCATTGATGATTTCTCAAGGTATACGACTGTATTTCTACTTAGACAAAAATCTGAAGCCTTATCTGTTTTCAAACAATTCTACAAGGCTGCGGAACTTCAAACTGGTCGTCGCCTTAAGAAGCTTCGTAGTGACAATGGAGGCGAATATCTTTCTCGAGAGTTTGTGAGTTACTATGCTGACAGTGGAATTCATCATGAACACACTATTCCATATTCGCCTCAATAGAACGGTGTTGCAGAACGAAAGAATCGCACTATTCTCAATGCTGTAAGATGTATGCTGATTCATTCTGGCTTATCTCGTGTTTTCTGGGCTGAAGCTACTTTGATAGCAGCATTTATTCAGAATCATCTTCCTACTACTGCACCCTCTGGTAAGATACCCATCACAGCATGGACAGGTGACATTCCTTCTGTATCTCATTTTCGAACCTTTGGATGTATTGCTTATATTCATGTTCCCAAAGAAACATGAACAAAGCTTGATGCTCTTGGTCTTAAAGTTATTTTTATTGGATATTCTGACACTTCCAAAGGCTACAAATTCTATGACCCTTCCTCCAAGAAAGTAATTGTGAATCGTGATGCTACTTTTAACGAACAGCTTATGGGAGGCTCATGGTCCATGGATGATTCTGATGATACTAAATCATTGCTTCAGGCTTTTCCATTTCTTTCAGAAGATGAAACTCTTCCTATAGAGCAACTTTCCTCTTCACAACCATCCATTCCAGCCAATGATGATATTGATATTTTTGTTGATCTGTCTATTGATTTTGAACATGGCTCATGTCATGTTTATGATAACGATATTGCTGATAATGCTTTTTCTACTTATGAAGATCCCGTTACTTATGATGAAGCTATCTCTTCACCACAAAAGGATCAATGGCAAGAGGCTATGGAAGCAGAGTACGATTCTCTTATCTCTAAAGGTACATGGATACTAACTGAATTACCTCCTGGTCGTATAACAGCTATTAAATGTAAGTGGGTGTATAAGACAAAAGTAAAAGCAGATGGATCTTTTGACAAGTTCAAGGCGCGTTTAGTTGAAAAAGGTTACTCCCAAGTAGCTGGTGTTGATTATCAAGAGACTTTTTCACCAGTTGTTCGCATTACAAGTGTTCGAGTTTTATTAGCATTTGCTGTTCAATTTGATTTAGAAGCTCATCAAATGGATGTGCGAACTGCTTTTCTTAATGGTGACTTGGAAGAGGAAATTTATATGGAACAACCAGAAGGGTTTGTTATTCCAGGTAAAGAAGACCTTGTTGCTCAACTCCATAAGGCACTATATGGTCTCAAACAAGCTTCGCGAGCCTGGTATACAAAATTTGATCTTTTTCTCACCTCTAAAGGATTCATCTCTTGCTCGTCAGACCCCAACTTATACATAAAACGCCAAGGTAGCAGTTTTGTGATTCTTGCTCTTTATGTGGATGATACCATCCTTGTTTCCAATGATTTGGAATTTCTTCAGCAAGTGAAAAATTTATTGTCTTCTACATTCGACATGGTGGATCTTGGAGAGATTCACTCTTGTCTTGGCATTCAAATCCAACGGAACTGTACAAAAGGTATTTTATTCCTTCGACAGTCAAAGTTTATTGCAGATTCTATTCAAAAATTTGGTATGGAATCTGCACATTCAGCCAACTTACCTTGTCTTGCGAGCTCTACGAAGAATACTTCTGACAATGGCGGTCAACTTGTCACAAATCAACCTTATGCTAACTTGATTGGATGTCTTCAGTTTGTTGGCATGAACACTCGTCCTGATATTCTGTTTGCTGCTAATTATCTTGGACAACATCTTGCATGTCCTTCTCTTAAGCATTGGTCTGCTGCAAAGCGTGTATTGAAATACTTGAAAGGCACTACAGATTTTGGTTTAGTTTATCGACGACAACTCACATTGGATTCTATGCAATCTCTTTCTCTTTTGGGTTACACAGATGCAGACTGGGCAAGCTCACATTTATCTATGCGATCTACTAGTGGAAATTGCTTCTTTATAAATGGTTGTCTTGTTTCTTGGACTAGCAAGAAACAACGTTGTGTTGCAGTTTCTATGACTGAGTCAGAATATGTTGCGGCATCACTTGCAGCTCGTGAGTTGATTTGGCTTCGACAAATGCTGGTTGATATTGGTCACTCTCCTCTTTTTAGCACACCCTTGTGGTGTGACAACCAAAGTGCTATTAGTTTTGCAAAAGACTATGTTCAACATAATAAGTCAAAGCACATTGCTGTCCATTATCATTATGTCAGGTATGAAGTACGCAAAAGAACCATTTGGTTGAACACTGTCCAAGTGACCAGATGATTGCAGACATTAATTTGACCAAAGGCCTCAATGAGTCACGTTTCATCCTCTTGTGCTCGGAGCTTGGAGTTGCTTCGGCCTCACTCTTTCTAGATTAGCTTCTTTGCTATTGTAATAGCTTTGTACATATGACATTGTAATCTTTTAGGTACCATGCACTATGCACACTCCACATTTGCACCTTGTGATATCTAAGTCACTTGAATATTTGTACATAGATGCACAATTCACTTTCACATCATCACCGCTGGTTCATATTTCACATTGTATAAGGGCTTGGGTTTTTCCCTTGAACTCCCCAAGGGTTTTTTCATCCAAAGCTAGAGACCTTTGTTTGAGTGGGGGTGTTGGAGCTATATATGGCTTACTCTACTGAACTTGGTCTTACCTATATATTTGTATCTTGTCCTCAATATGAATCAGTCTTTGGGAGCGTATATGGTGTGTCTCTTGTCTCGTCTCTCTCTCTTTCTCTCTACATCTCAACAACATTTATGCAAAAACATATGCTTCTAACAAACGACACTCTATTAGCCACGTTATCGACCGAGTGCCGCCTCAATATAAGAAAAAACAATGGCCTATATACGAACTCTCTTAGCCGCATTACCGATCGATGCCCATATATTTTTTGGGAAAGGAGAAGGGAAGTTGACTTACCAAAAGGATACTAGATTCGCCGCGTTATCGACGTAGTACCCAGACAGTAAGCCAATACTTACCACAAGGACACCATCTTTCCCGCGTCACCGAGGTGATGCCCCCGTGATAAGCACTGTTCCGGAGAACAGCTTACACATACACTCCCATTGTGTGGTAAGGTACCTTATGACTGCCGCACACTATGACAAAAGGCACGCTACCATACAACTTATACACACACACAACACATACCCGGATCGTGTGGTCAGGTACTCTGCTGTTGCCACACACTGCGACACAAAGCATGCTCTCACACGACCCCCTCTCTCCCTCTCTCCTCTCTCCTCTCGACGTACCTGCAAAGGTGGCGCAAGCGCTCTCTCTCTCTCTCAGCTCTCTCTCTGAAGGCGAAAGCGATAATAGACCCAGCGGGCCCGATCGGGCGCGTGTATATATAACGCAAATAGCCCGCCGGGTTTATTCGCTTTCTCGGCGGGCCCGCAGGGAAAATAATAAAACCCGGCAGGCCTGCCGGGCTTTTCTGTTAACCCGCTGGGAGTTTTGTGGGTTTGTAAGTCACCCTAAACCGGTTTCTGTGTGATCATGTTTGTTGTGATCATGCAAATGTGTCAATAAGACCTTGTGATCACACAAAATTTGACGTAATTACGTAAATATTAAATCCCGAGAGAGAGAGAGAGAGAGAGAGAGAGAGAGAGAGAGAGAGAGAAGGCCACCAGAAGCGGACGACCATACTAGATTTCAACTGAGAGAGAGAGAGAGAGAGAGAGAGAGAGAGAGTGTAATTTGCTTCTTACGTTTTTATGAAATTTGCCAAGAGCAAAAATCTTAAGGGTAATAGAGGCTTTCGATGGCGCCGTTTTACTAGTACTAATATAAAAGGGAGAGGGATTCCACACCCCCCCCCCCCCCCACGTGGCGCGTGGCGCTCTTGGGTGCATCCAACAAGTGTGTGAGAGATTTTATCCGCCCGGTGTTGTTCAAGTCAAAACGCAGCAGGCAAAGAGAACTAACTTTTGTAGCCTGCACCACAAACCCGCGAGAGACAGATATAGAACTCCTGCTACTTAGCTGAACTAGAAGCTTAATGAATGAGAGAGAGAGAGAGAGATCTGAGTAGGTCTAATGCATGTCATGCTGTTGAGTTAAAAGGGAAGCAAGACCGCAAGGTCTAATGCATGTCGTGCTATCGAGTTGTGATGGGAGGCGATCCCAGAGACTCTCAAGCTCTGAAGGATCAGGTCGCTGTTAATCGCACACCTACAATCGGGCGAGTGAGGTGGCTGCTGTTGCGGACCTGCGAGAAGGGCTGATCAGCGAGGTGGCCACTGTTGCGCACGTACAATCGAGCTGCTCGATGTTGTTGCTGCTGGTGCGTACCTGCAAATGGCAGGCTATTTGTTTTCATCAGCAGCAAGAAGCTGAAGTTCCTGATCATCTGCAGGTGCTCAACAACCTCAGTATTCTTGTCCTCTACACGAACAACATGAGGGGGAGAGAGGGCTCCCCAGGAGCACCGTCTGTCTCACTCTCTAGATGCTTCTCGATGACCCTTGCGCCAACGACCTTCACAAAGCGCCCTCCTACAAGCTCTCCACCGACCAAGCAAATTACCCTGTTGTGTGTGTGTGTGTGTGTGTGTGCGCGTGTCGCGACCGAACTGAATGCTGTCAGCACTCTCGAGGGTCTCTTAAGGTACTTTTAGAGGGCCTATGGGGGACAGATAGAAAGACTTCCATTTAAATCTTGCAATCACCCACAAAGCTTATAACTGGAGGTAAATTGTACAGAATGGAAAAGAGAAAAATGTAAAAAATTACAATTAAGTTCGAAAACGATTGCTTCCACACACACACATCCAATGACATCTTTGATAGGGGCTGAGGCAAGGCTTCTTAGCGCAAGCACACACTTAGATTGAGAGAGAGAGAGAGAGAGAGAGAGAGAGAGAGAGAGGAAAGAAAGAAAGATCTTTTTACATCTATTAGAGCCGAAGTCAGCCTATGAGCAAATCAAAAATATATGTGTGTGTCCTGCATCTATCGAGCAATGACAAAAGTATAAAGTAACAAGATGTGGTCTTGTGAGAAGGAAAGAGGGCTCTGGGGGTTGTTGAAAGAAAACGCCGTGCTTGGCATTTCCTTGGTTGACATATATGCCAAATATGGTGCACTCATTAAAGCACAAAAAGTGCTTGAGGAGCTTCATGCCCGAGATGTCGTGTCTAATTGGAATGCACTGATTGTGGGATGTGCCCAACTTGGGCAAGGCCAAGAAGCTCTAGGCTTTTTTTCGACAAATGTGAAGCGAAGGTGTCTCTCCAAATGCAGTCACATACGCTTGCATCTTGAAGGCAAGGGTCAGGGTAAGGAAGCTCTGGGTTGTTTTTAGTAGATGCAAAAAGAGTCCATCTCTACAAATACAATCACATACATGTGCAACTTGAAGGCATGTGGCATTACACAAGATGCCGATATGCGCAAAGGAATTCATGATGACTATATTGTTAGTCAGGGGTTATTGAAAGAAAATGTTGTGCTTTGGCACTGTCTTGGTTGACATGTGTGCCAAATGTGGTGCACCTTATAAAGCACAAAAACTCATTGAGGAGCTTCATGTCTAGGATTTCGTCTCTTAGAATGCACAGTGATCGCCAACAAGAAGCTTTGGGTTTTTTTTGGTAGATGCAAAACCAATGTCTCTTCGGATGCAATCACATACGCTTGCATCTTGAAGGCATGTGACACTATGCAAGGTACCCCTGCGGCGATGCTTCTAGAGACTTTCAAGGGGCGTAATTGAGCACCAACTCTTTTAGGAACATGGTATTTATGACAACCATGTCTTTCATGGCCACTTCTCTTGCATGTTTAAATTACACGAAGATAGTGTTGGCATGTCTAAAGAAGATCCACATAGCACCGTCAGAGGCAATGTCGCCGCCAACAGCGGCGCCGTTGTACAAGTGTTATTAATGACGAATTGCAACCTATGAGAGAGTCACACTCCAGTTGTCAGCAGCTGCCAACGCAAGTCAAATGCTCAATAACAAGTCAAAACCTCAACAACAAAGCTCGAGAAGATATTGACAATGGATCGCGACTCATGAAAGAGTCACACTCCAATCGACCCACCCCCTCGGAGCGGCATCAAACTCAAGGCAAACCCAAATTCACTCAACAGGAAAACACCTCTCGACGTGACCTTCCTTAGCTACAAATTTGTCGACACTTTTTTGTCACCATTGCTTCTTGTAAGTAATCTCTACACTTAAAAAGCAAAGAACATAGGTATTCCTTATTTTGAAATCCTTTTTTTTCCATTTTGAGATCCCTGATTGTTATTGAATCATTATTTACAAAGGAATTGGAAAGCGACACTGGTACCAAAGCCTTCAGAATGGCTTAAACGGTACATATAAGGCTTGAAAAGTATGATTCCTTTCAAATGTATCAACTAAACATGGTCAAGATGCAATTCAGAACATCATTCTTGTGAGTCTTTATTTGCTAATCTTGCTCATCCTAAAGGACTACAATCACAATTATGTGCGAGTGATTTGATACAATAGTACAAGTGGTTGAAGAAAAGCAAAGCAACCCAAGCATTGCTTGTTTCTAGAACACATTCATACCCATAACTAGAAGTTGCATGTTGAGGATTCATTGTTGGAATTAGAGTTGCAAAGAAAGGCACACAGCTTGGAGAAGACGAAGGAAGCTCAAGGCACACAAAATGAGAGTGTGTTACTTAGTGTGCAATGGAAAGATAGATAGCCCTAGAGTGATGGGCGTATATAGAATGCACGGGGGAAAAAACCTCCTAAAGAGGGAAAAAATGCCCTGGCGGTCCTACTGTGTTCACAAATATCACTACCACGTGTATATGGTAACAAATCCCCCCTAGAGTGATGCGGTGAACGAGGGTTGTCACATGAGTAAAGGAAAGTGCCATGCCTTGAGTGGAGTAAGCCCAAAGCTTTGCGGAAAGCTTCGAGCTTCTCACGAGACAATGCCTTTGTGAAAAGATCTGCAAGGTTGTCTTGTGTTGGCACATAAGCCAAGCTGATCTCTCCTGCTAAGAGCCTCTCCCTGACATAGTGGTAATGCACCTCAATGTGCTTTGTGAGAGCAAGAAAAACTGGGTTCCTTGCAACTGCCAATGCGCTCTGACTGTCATTGTAGATAGTGTTGGCAGTGTCCTTCCAACACCCAAATCAGCCATAAGGCGTCTGAGCCATACACACTTAACCGTAGCGGTGCAAACTGCCCACGGTACTCAGCCTCACAACTCGAAGTGACCACAGTAGGTTGCTTCTTGCTCAACCATGATATACATGAACTGCCAAGCATGAACAAAAACCACTTATGGACACTTGCGTGTCAAAACAACTAGCCCAATCTGAGTCCGAAAAAGCATGTAAGTCTGACACAAATGATCCCCCCTTGGGATAAAACAAACCAAGATGTAAAGTGCCACTAAGGTAGCAAAAAATCCTCTTGACAACCTGCCAATGCTTAGACCCTGGGCTATGCATAACTCTGCTGACATGTAAGATTGCAAACTGAATATATGGCCTTGTGTTGCATACATAAATGAGGCAGCCAATAGCAGTTTGGTAAAGAGTGACATCAATAGGATCGCCAACATCATGTAGACTCAACTTCAAACCTGTTTCCATAGGAGTGGCAATAGGTTTGCAATCCTCAAGTCCAAACTTATAGAGGAATGTCTCTATGTAACTTTTCTGACACAAGGCAATATCACCATCACACTACTTAAACTGTATGCCCAAGTAATGATGCAACAGCCACAAATCTTTCATCTTGAAAGTAGCATTCAAATCAACCTTAAATTCAATAATATGTCTCTCGATTGGTCCAGTGATCAGCAAATCATCTACGTAAAGAACCATGAGAAGTACATCACCCTCACGCTTTACATACAATGTGCTTTCTGTTGGACTGTTACGAAAGTCTCGTTTGACCAAATGAGTGTCAGCTTTCTCATACCAAGCACACGGAGATTGCTTCAACCCATACAAAGCCTTCTTACATCTGTACACTGTCCTCTTGTCCTTTCTTGACAAAACCACGAGGTTGTGTTACATAAACTTCCTCAAATATGTCACTATTCAAGAAAGCAATAACAATGTATTATTGATGTACATCCCAACCAAAATGGGTTACCAATGCACATAAAAAATGCACAGTAGTCATAAGACAAGTGGGAGCAAAAGTTTCTTCATAATCTATGCCTTTTTGTTGCGCATAGCCTTTTGCAACAAGTCGAGCCTTATGGCGATCACCCTCACCATCCAGCTTACGTTTCAACTTGTAGACCCACTTTGTACCAATGGACTTTTTGCCAGGAGGCAAATCACATAAATTACATGTGTCTTTTCTATAAGTGCATCATATTTTGATTACATGGCAGCCATCCAATTTTTTGGATTCTGTGCTTCATCCAAAGACAAAGGTTCCTCAACATCATGTAAGCTAGACACAGCCAAAGCATAACAATCTGATGCATAAGATGCATGGCTAGAGCTTGAACGACTACGACTAGACAAAGGTGCATCCAAGTTACTGTCATGCAATGTATGCACCAGCCATCTTGGCAAACCTCTAGCCTGCTCATTTTCAGCCCTTTCCACATCAAGTACATCAGGTACATTTGCATCAGTAATAGACTGATCTGTAACATTTTCAGAAACCCCCATAGGATGTACATTTGCCTCATTGGAATTTACATTTGAACTTCCACCACTGAAAAGAGGCAACAAAGTGTCATAAATGTCCTGTGAGCTTACATTACTGTCTCTAGTACATGATAGCAAGGGCTGAACAGAATCTTCCACAAACACTACATCCCGAGAAACCAGAATACATTTTGTTTGCGGATGATACAACCTGTAACCTTTGCTTTCAGCACTATAACCAACAAAAATACATTTGACAGCCTTATCATCCAATTTTCTGCGCTACACTTGTGGCACCAAAGCATATGCCAAACAACCAAAAACATGCATGTGCTCAATAGAAGGCTTTCTATCATGACATGCTTCATATAAAGTAATAGACTGCAAAGCTTTTGTAGGACATCTGTTAAGTACATAAGTGGCACACATGATGGCCTCAAGCCAAAAATAATGCGACAAAGCTTGACTTTTGGCCATACATTGTGCCATTTCTGTAAGTGACCTGTTTTTTCTCTCAGCAACACCATTTTGATGAGGTGTATAAGGCACTGTACATTGGTGTTTTATCCCACGACTAGCCAGAAATGCATTAAATTCATGAGACATATACTCCCCCGCTCAATCGGAACGGAGGGTGCCCATTGTAGATTTCGATACATTTTCAGCCATAGCCAGAAATTGTTTGAAGCACATAAAAACTTCGGACTTTTCTTTAAACGGAAATACCCATGCATGTCTAGAGTAATCATCAATGAAAGTACCAAAGTACAGGTAATTGCCCAAGGACGGAGTTTGCATGGGCCCACAAACATCACTATGCACAAGATGCAACTTGCATGTGGCCCTAACTGAACCATTCTTTGGTAACTTAGAACGCTGCATTTTACCCAAAATACAACCTTCACAAACATGTTTGATAGGTGCTTCAAGAGGCGGCAAAGAAGCAACCATATCAGATTTCTACAAATGCACCAAACTGGCCAAATCCAGATGTCCAAAACGTGCATGCCATAGTTTTTCATCTGAAACAGCCCTTGAATCTGCAACTGTATTCGCAAAATTTTGTCCACACTTGTCATACAAAGTGAGCTTTTACAGCCCACCGCACAAAAGGTCAGATGCAACAATTTCATCACCAAAACTGAGATCATGAACTGTACATCTGTCATCCACAAATTTGACTATAAGTCCAAGTCTAGCAAGTGCGGATACAGCCAAAAGATTCTTCTTGATCCCAGGTACATAAAGTGCATCAACAAGTGTGAAAGAACTGCCATTTGCAATAGTAAGCACAATCTTTCCAACCCCCTGAACCGAATAAGAGGGATTGTTGGCACAAGTAACTGAATTCCCATGAGGGACAGACTCAAGAGAGGTGAACAATTCACGATGTGAGGTAATATGCTTTGTAGCACCATTGTCAAAATACCACACATGTGAATCTGCAGCGATTGACATGCATGCATCATGGACAATAGGATTGTAAGTGCACTCTACACTAAAAGCCCATTGTACATCAACATCAGAATCATAGTCTCCTTTCATAGAAGACTCAATGATGGCTGCATTTGTAGTGGAACCAGCATTTGCAGTGGAACCACCCTCTTTCTTCTTCTCCTCTTTGGCCTTCAACTTAGGACACTGCTTGATCAAGTGATCATTAGCTTTACAATAATGGCAACGCATCTTCTTTTTGCCCTTATCAGCAGAATTTCCAAACGAATTGCTGCGAGCAGAAGCATTAGGAATAGAAGTTTTTCCACTCGCAGCAAAACCATAAGAAGTGTTTGCATTGCTGTTACCACCCTTTCTTTGAGAAGCAATAAAAGCATGTTCAACTGCACGCTACCTAGTCCCGTTTTCTTTGGAAAGTTACTCTTGCAACAACAATGTGCATAATGCATCAAACTTGACAACTTCAGGATTTCCTTGGGTCATAAGCTTCCAAGTACTAGCAAAAGTGTGGTAAGAATATGGTAAGGCATCAAGAACAGTCTGCACAAGGGAACTGTTAGTAATGACTTCACCTGCAGAAATAAGTTACTCATTGATATCCTTGACACTGACGTGTGCAAAGCGTGACACGAATCCCGACGGCCTCGTAAACGGTGGGAGTCGATGCACGCCGCAAGCCGGTCATGGTAAAGCGAATAGGGAGGACACCACCTAGCTTTGAGCGGCTAGGACGTAGACAATGGTGATTTGAAATATCACAAACTCTACACACACACACACACAGAAGAGAGAGAGAGAGAGAGAGAGAGAGAGAGAGAGAGAGAGAGAGAGAGAGAGAGAGAGAGAGCGAGAGAGAGAATGGAGAGATTAGACAAGTGACAAAAACCCTAGGGGGTTTGAGGGAGAATTATTCTCTTGCCATATTTAGAGCAACCTTATTTTCGGCGAGGTGGCACGTCATGGTGATAGAGAGATAGTGAGCCTACTTGGTGCGTTCTCTAGAGATGACTCACTGACACGAAAACCTTGCTAACATGAGTGTGTGTGTGTGTGTCGACCGTCGGAGTTGAGATGTGGACATAGATCCCTTTACATAATACAATTCGCAAAGCAAACCACTACGCTAAGTCCGCTTCTCTTCTGATGCGAATGTTGCCAATCCCTCCCACCAAAATTCTACCAAGTGCTGATCTCTCATGAACTCCCCCCCCCCCCCGATAGTGACCTCTCAGTGCCTTTTTATAGATGTTGGTTGCTTTAGGTTAGGGTAATCTGGCTTGATTAGGGTAATCTAATTAGGGGAGACAAAGCAGGGCGGTGGGCCCTGGGTGGTTGACCCTTGATTTGTCTTGGGAAATATTATAAGGAAAACCTCTAGGTGGGCCTTTGTGACCATCACCTAGAGAGATGAGAATTTACAAGTTTGGGATTTTTTACAAGATTTGGTTGAAACTGGGAAAAATGACGATAACATACGGTTTTACTGAAGAGGGCGTGGTGGACGTGATGCGGGTGGATGGCAGCCTCACTGGTAAGTCGGTGTAGCACGTTCATCACTTTCGAGGTCGGTCGGGGCATGCCTTCGGCACCTTTGCTTGTTTCGGTGTCGGTGTCGCGAGATTTTGGTCGTCTTCCTTCTTTTGTCGATATCAATGTCGTTCGGTTTGTTTTTTTTATGATTTTTGTTGTGAGTGTGCGTATACACGTGCGTGTACTGTGTATGGGTGAGTGTCTGTATATATATGTGAGTGCGCGAGTGTGAGTGTGTATATGTGTGGATGTATGTATGTGCGTATTAACGTGCGTGTGAACGAGGGGGGGAGTATATTATGTGTATATATATATATATGTATAAATATATATTTTTTCATTTGGGTTTGTATTGCTACAGGGAACGCGAGGATTATAGATGGGGAGAGAGATGGAGAGAGGGCGTTGTGTCTGGGTGGGGGAGGGTGTGTGTGTGTGTGTGTAAAGAGAGAGTGCATGAAAACGGCGCCTTCGGGCTGAGAGCGAGAGAGAGAGCATGGCCTCCTATGCACATCGCGCGAGAGAGAGTGAGGGCGGGGTGAAGTGGCGAGGGAGGGAGAGGGAGATGGGGTTTGTGTGTGTGGCGTCTTTTTCCAATGCGCCCGCACGGGCTGGGTCAGAGAGAGAGAGAGAGAGAGAGAGAGAGAGAGAGAGAGAGAGAGAGAGAGAGAGAGAGAGAGAGAGAGAGAGAGAGAGAGAGAGAGAGAGAGAGAGAGAGAGAGAGAGAGCATGGCTCGGGTGGCCCGCATCTGACAGGGGCGAGAAGGAGGGGGGGTATAGTCAAGGAATGGGGGGGGGGGGGGGGTTGGAGTTATATATATATATAGAGAGAGTATTTTTCCTTATGGTGGGCTCCCACCGAGTGAGAGAGAGGGTATGAGTGGGGAGAGGAAGATAGGGGAGGGGGTGGGTGGAGGGGAGTGAATTGAGAGAGAGAGAGAGAGAGAGAGAGAGAGAGAGAGAGAGAGAGAGAGAGAGAGAGAGAGAGATTCCTTCCTTTTGCTTGCGGGGCCCCTCCCTCAAAGGGAGAGAGCGAGAGCTAATGGGAGGGGAAGATGGGGGGGGGGGGGGGGGGGGGGGGGGGGGGTAGGCTGGTGGTCCACCAGAGCTAGGAAAAACAGAGGGGGGGGGGGGGGGGGGGGGGAGGGGGTATGGGGAGGAGAGTGAGGCCGAAAGGATGTGGACGAGAGGGGAGATGGAGGGTGTTGTAGTATGGCCGCCCGCGAGGCCTGGGATATGGACGAGCAGAGAGAGAGAGAGAGAGAGAGAGAGAGAGAGAGAGAGAGAGAGAGAGAGATATACAAAATGCGTGGCGGCCCGCCAGAGGGGTGTGACAGTGGTATCCCGTCTTATGGGCCCACTGGGCCAGGTGATGCAGCGACAGAGTAAGTGTGTGAGAGAGAGAGAGTTGGCAGAGCCGAGCACTAGGTGAGAGACCCAGGGATTCACTCTATATACAACACGGGACTCCACCTGCGAGCGCACAAATTTGATAAAACCCCTATATATGACCATATTAGGGATATGATCCCTCTTTTTACGCTTATACAAAATTCAATGCAAAAAACTATCATATCCCTATCTTACATATAAAATTTAGGTCTCACATGATCTAACTGAGTAAAACTAGTCAAAGAGCGTGTATCATAGTGACTGACAATGTATTAAGGAACCACTTTTGTCCATACTTAGATGTACCCTCAATGTGTTTTAGTTTGACTTTCAAACTATGTGCCCATTCAGCCTGCACTCTAGCTACTAAATTACTCAAAAAACATGGTTATAAAGTTGTGTTAGGTTCTCCATGTAAATTTGCATCTATTCAAAATCTTTATAGCTTTCATCCCTCAACAAATGAACTATAATAACAAAACAATCAATTGAATACTTACAATGCAATGTTGCTTCTTGCATGTATCTTGGTAGCTATTGAGTCACAAGTTTGAGGGAAGACTCTTTTGGGAAGCCATGATTTTCAAACACAAAAAAATTCCTTTCATTTTTCCCTTTTCTCACTCCCCCCCCCCCCCCCCCCCCCCGCCCCCCTAAATATGATACTTCCTCCCTTATTTTTAAGCTTAGGAAATAAATTATTGGGGGCCTACCCTAATTTATACGCTTATGTAACTTGTAAAAAAACCCCCTCCCCTGCACTTAGGTGGTGCGGTAATTTTTCCATGGTGAATCCCCCGGGGTGAGAGAGGCTCTGTCTTCTGGCAATAATGGAGAGGTGTGGCCAAATTGGTGGCGCCCCGCTAGTGGTTAAGCCTAAAGGGTGGTGAATGGTAAATAACCTTTTTCGTTTTTTTGTTTCTCCTTTGGTAATATGCTCTCCCCTTCTTGGGGTATGGTTCTCGCGGTCACAGTTTCAAAAACCGGCCGTCATTAGCCCTCCCGTCTGGCTAGAGGCATTCATGCTTCTAGCCCTACCTCTGAATCTTTAGTTGTGGAGTTGGAGGGTTCTCCCTATTCTAGAATATCTAGCATGAAATTTGGATCAAACTAAGCAACTATCTTTTCAGCCTCCATCCATTGACTCTAGTCTTGTGAATTCTCCCATCTGCTTCCATCAGCTGCCGTTGTCATAGCGTCTTTTGACAATGAATGGTCCCTCCCATCGGGGTTGAAATTTCTTGTCCTTCCTGGTGTCCAATCTGTTGTCGTATCTCAACACTAAAATGTCTTTTTCCAGGCCCTTTTCCTTAAGCCCTTGATTGAAGGTGAACCGGCGTCGTTCTGCCTGCGATGCATAGTGATTGATTGCTTCTTCCCTATCTAGTTGGAGCCTTTCCAGATCCAGTATGTGGTTGCGGAGATTTACAATTGGGCGTTGTATTTGGATAGCCATGACTCGTAAACTGGCTATCTATACATCAATGGGTAGAATTGCCTCCTTTCCATAAACTAGATAGAAACGGGTGAAACCTAATGATGTTCGGAACGTCATTCGGTAGGCCCATAGAGCGGGGATGAGATGTTTATCCTAGTCACCTGTGTGGTTGTTCACCTGCTTTGTGATGATTTTGTAGATCATTCCATTTACCTTTTATATTAGGCCATTACATTGTGGATAGTATGGTGTGGAATGTTGGCGTGTAATGCATAACTTTTTCATCAGTTCTCCTACCAGATCGCCTCTGAAGCCTGGTCCCCTATCTGCTATTATCTCTAGAGGAGTGCCAAAACGGCAACAGATATGCTCAAATATGAACTTTGCTACCTCTTGGGCTGTAATGCGGGTGGTTGTTGTTGCTTCCGCTCATCGGGTCATGTAGTCTACCCCAACTAGAATGTACAGTTTACCTGATTGGTCCCTTGGTAGAGGATTGATTGTATCTATTCTCCATTTGTCAAATGGACCATATGAGATGATAGGAGTCTGTGGCTCATAGATTAGTGTGCGATCACTGGCCACTTGACAATCCTTGCATGTTTTACACCAATGATGTACATCCCTATTCAGACTAGGCCAAAAGTATCCTGCCTGTAATCTATGCCTTTTTGTTGCGCATAGCCTTTTGCAACAAGTCGAGCCTTATGGCGATCACCCTCACCATCCAGCTTACGTTTCAACTTGTAGACCCACTTTGTACCAATGGACTTTTTGCCAGGAGGAAAATCACATAAATTCCATGTGTCATTTTCTATAAGTGCATCATATTTTGATTACATGGCAGCCATCCAATTTTTGGATTCTGTGCTTCATCCAAAGACAAAGGTTCATCAACATCATGTAAGCTAGACACAGCCAAAGCATAACAATCTGATGCATAAGATGCATGGCTAGAGCTTGAATGACTACGACTAGACAAAGGTGCATCCAATTTACTGTCATGCAATGTATGCACCAACCATCTTGGCAAACCTCTAGCCTGCTCATTTTCAGCCCTTTCCACATCAAGTACATCAGGTACATTTGCATCAGTAATAGACTGATCTGTAACATTTTCAGAAACCCCCATAGGATGTACATTTGCCTCATTGGAATTTACATTCGAACTTCCACCACTGAAAAGAGGCAACAAAGTGTCATAAATGTCCTGTGAGCTTACATTACTGTCTCTAGTACATGATAGCAAGGGCTGAACAGAATCTTCCACAAACACTACATCCCGAGAAACCAGAATACGTTTTGTTTGTGGATGATACAACATGTAACCTTTGCTTTCAGCACTATAACCAACAAAAATACATTTGACAGCCTTATCATCCAATTTTCTGCGCTACACTTGTGGCACCAAAGCATATGCCAAACAACCAAAAACATGCATGTGCTCAATAGAAGGCTTTCTATCATGACATGCTTCATATAAAGTAATAGACTGCAAAGCTTTTGTAGGACATCTGTTAAGTACATAAGTGGCACACATGATGGCCTCAAGCCAAAAATAATGTGACAAAGCTTGACTTTTGGCCATACATTGTGCCATTTCTGTAAGTGACCTGTTTTTTCTCTCAGCAACACCATTTTGATCAGGTGTATAAGGCACTGTACATTGGTGTTTTATCCCACGACTAGCCAGAAATGCATTAAATTCATGAGACATGTACTCCCCCGCTCGATCGGAACGGAGGGTGCCCATAGTAGATTTCGATACATTTTCAGCCATAGCTAGAAATTGTTTGAAGCACATAAAAACTTTGAAATTTTCTTTAAACGGAAATACCCATTCATGTCTAGAGTAATCATCAATGAAAGTACCAAAGTACAGGTAATTGCCCAAGGACGGAGTTTGCATGGGCCCACAAACATCACTATGCACAAGATGCAACTTCCATGTGGCCCTAACTGAACCATTCTTTGGTAACTTAGAACGCTGCATTTTACCCAAAATACAACCTTCACAAACATGTTTGATAGGTGCTTCAAGAGGCGGCAAAGAAGCAACCATATCAGATTTCTGCAAATGCACCAAACTGGCCAAACCAGATGTCCAAAACGTGCATGCCATAGTTTTTCATCTGAAACAGCCCTTGAATCTGCAACTGTATTCGCAAAATTTTGTCCACACTTGTCATACAAAGTGAGCTTTTACAGCCCACCACACAAAAGGTCAGATGCAACAATTTCATCACCAAAACTGAGATCATGAACTGTACATCTGTCATCCACAAATTTGACTATAAGTCCAAGTCTAGCAAGTGCGGATACAGCCAAAAGATTCTTCTTGATCCCAGGTACATAAAGTGCATCAACAAGTGTGAAAGAACTGCCATTTGCAATAGTAAGCACAATCTTTCCAACTCCCTGAACCGAATAAGAGGGATTGTTGGCACAAGTAACTGAATTCCCATGAGGGACAGACTCAAGAGAGGTGAACAATTCACGATGTGAGGTAATATGCTTTGTAGCACCATTGTCAAAATACCACACATGTGAATCTGCAGCGATTGACATGCATGCATCATGGACAATAGGATTGTAAGTGCACTCTACACTAAAAGCCCATTGTACATCAACATCAGAATCACAGTCTCCTTTCATAGAAGACTCAATGATGGTTGCATTTGTAGTGGAACCAGCATTTGCAGTGGAAACACCCTCTTTCTTCTTCTCCTCTTTGGCCTTCAACTTAAGACACTGTTTGATCAAGTGATCATTAGCTTTACAATAATGGCAACGCATCTTCTTTTTTCCCTTATCACCAGAATTTCCAAACGAATTGCTGCGAGCAGAAGCATTAGGAATAGAAGTTTTTCCACTCGCAGCAAAACCATAAGAAGTGTTTGCATTGCTGTTACCACCCTTTCTTTGAGAAGCAATAAAAGCGTGTTCAACTGCACGCTACCTAGTCCTATTTTCTTTGGAAAGTTACTCTTGCAACAACAATGTGCATAATGCATCAAACTTGACAACTTCAGGATTTCCTTGGGTCATAAGCTTCGAAGTACTAGCAAAAGTCTGGTAAGAATATGGTAAGGCATCAAGAACAGTCTGCACAAGGGAACTGTCAGTAATGACTTCACCTGCAGAAATAAGTTAGTCATTGATATCCTTGACACTGGCGTGTGCAAAGTGTGACACGAATCCCAACGGCCTCATAAACGGCGGGAGTCGATGCACGCTGCAAGCCGTTCACGGTAAAGCGAATAGGGAGGACACCACCTAGCTTTGAGCGGCTAGGACGTAGACAATGGTGATTTGAAATATCACAAACTCTACACACACACACACACACCACACACACACACACACACACACACACACACACACACACAAAAGAGAGAGAGAGAGAGAGCGAGAGAGAGAATGGAGAGATTAGACAAGTGAAAAAAACCCTCGGGGGTTTGAGGGAGAATTATTCTCTTGCCATATTTAGAGCAACCTTATTTTTGGCGAGGTGGCACGTCATGGTGATAGAGAGATAGTGAGCCTACTTGGTGCGTTCTCTAGAGATGACTCACTGACACGAAAACCTTGCTAACATGAGTGTGTGTGTGTGTGTCGACCGTCGGAGTCGAGATGTGGACATAGATCCCTTTACATAATACAATTCGCAAAGCAAACCACTATGCTAAGTCCCCTTCTCTTCTGATGCGAATGTTTCCAATCCCTCCCACCAAAATTCTACCAAGTGCTGATCTCTCATGAACTCCCCCCCCCCCCTCCCCCTGATAGTGACCTCTCAGTCCCTTTTTATAGATGTTGGTTGCTTTAGGTTAGGGTAATTTGGCTTGATTAGGGTAATCTAATCAGCGGAGACAAAGCAAGGCGGTGGGCCTTGGGTGGTTGACCCTTGCTTTGTTTTGGGAAATATTATAAGGAAAACCTCTAGGTGGGCCTTTGTGACCATCACCTAGAGAGATGAGAATTTACAAGTTTGGGATTTTTTACAAGATTTGGTTGAAACTGGGAAAAATGACGATAACCTACGGTTTTACTGAAGAGGCCGTTGTGGACGTGATGCGGGTGAATGGCAGCCTCGTTGGTAAGTCGGTGTAGCACGTTCATCACTTTCGAGGTCGGCCGGGGCATGCCTTCGGCACCTTTGCTTGTTTCGGTGTCGGTGTCGCGTGATTTTGGTCGTCTTCCTTCTTTTGTCGATATCAATGTCGTTCGGTTTGTTTTTTTTATGATTTTTGTTGTGAGTGTGCGTATACACGTGCGTGTACTGTGTATGGGTCAGTGTCTGTATATATATGTGAGTGTGCGAGCGTGAGTGTGTATATGTGTGGATGTATGTATGTGCGTATTAACGTGCGTGTGAACGAGGGGGGGAGTATATTATGTGTATATATATATATATGTATAAATATATATTTTTTCATTTGGGTTTGTATTGCTGTAGGGAACGCGAGGATGATAGATGGGGAGAGAGATGGAGAGAGGGCGCTGTGTGTGGGTCGGGGAGGGTGTGTGTGTGTGTGTAAAGAGAGAGTGCATGAAAACGGCGCCTTCGGGCTGAGAGCGAGAGAGAGAGAGAGCATGGCCTCCTGTGCACATCGACAGAGAGAGAGTGAGGGCGGGGTGAAGTGGCGAGGGAGGGAGTGGGAGATGGGGTGTGTGTGTGTGGCGCCTTTTCCAATGCGCCCGCACGGGCTGGGTCAGAGAGAGAGAGAGAGAGAGAGAGGAGAGGAGAGAGAGAGAGAGAGGAGAGAGAGAGAGAGAGAGAGAGAGAAGAGAGAGAGAAGAAGAGAGGAGAGAGTGAGAGAGAGAGAGGAGAGAGAGAGAGAGCATGGCTCGGGTGGCCCGCATCTGACAGGGGCGAGGAGAAGGAGGGGGGGTATAGTCAAGGAATAGGGGGGGGGGGGGGGGGGGGGGGGTTGGAGTTATATATATATATATAGAGAGTATTTTTCCTTATGGCGGGCTCCCACCGAGTGAGAGAGAGGGTATGAGTGGGGAGAGGAAGATAGGAGGGGGGGTGGGTGGAGGGGAGTGAATTGAGAGAGAGAGAGAGAGAGAGAGAGAGAGAGAGAGAGAGAGAGAGAGAGAGATATATATTCCTTCCTTTTGCTTGCGGGGCCCCTCCCTCAAAGGGAGAGAGCAAGAGCTAATGGGAGGGGAAGATGGGGGGGGGGGGGGGGGGTAGGCTGGTGGTCCACCAGAGCTAGGAAAAAAACAGAGGGGGGGGGGGGGTATGGGGAGGAGAGTGAGGCCGAAAGGATGTGGACGAGAGGGGAGATGGAGGGGTGTAGTATGGCCGCCCGCTAGGGCTGGGATATGGACGAGCAGAGAGAGAGAGAGAGAGAGAGAGAGAGAGAGAGAGAGGAGAGAGAGAGAGAGGAGAGAGAGAGAGAGAGAGAGAGAGAGAGAGAGAGAGAGAGAGAGAGAGAGAGAGAGAGAGAGAATATACAAAATGCGTGGCGGCCCGCCAGAGGGGTGTGACAGTGGTATCCCGTCTTATGGGCCCACTGGGCCAGGTGATGCAGCGACAGAGTAAGTGAGAGAGAGAGAGAGGGAGAGAGAGAGAGAGAGAGAGAGAGAGAGAGAGAGAGAGAGAGAGAGAGAGAGAGAGAGAGAGAGAGAGAGAGTTGGCAGAGCCGAGCACTAGGTGAGAGACCCAGGGGATTCACTCTATATACAACACGGGACTCCACCTGCGAGCGCACAACTTTGATAAAACCCCTATATACGACTGATATTAGGGATATGATCCCTCTTTTTACGCTTATACAAAATTCAATGCAAAAAACTATCATACCCCTATCTTACATATTAAATTTAGGTCTCACATGATCTAACTGAGTAAAACTAGTCAAAGAGCGTGTAGCATAGTGACTGACAATGTATTAAGGAACCACTTTTGTCCATACCTAGATGTACCCTCAATGTGTTTTAGTTTGACTTTCAAACTATGTGCCCATTCAGCCTGCACTCTAGCTACTAAATTACTCAAAAAATATGGTTATAAAGTTGTGTTAGGTTCTCCATGTAAATTTGCATCTATACAAACTCTTTATAGATTTCATCCCTCAACAAATGAACTATAATAACAAAACAATCAATTGATACTTACAATGCAGTGTTGCTTCTTGCATGTATCTTGGTAGCTATTGACTCACAAGTTTGAGGGAAGACTCTTTTCGGATCAAACTAAGCAAATATCTTTTCAGCCTCCATCCATTGACTCTAGTCTTGTGAATTCTCCCATCTGCTTCCATCAGCTGCCGTTGTCATAGCGTCTTTTGACAATGAATGGTCCCTCCCATCGGGGTTGAAATTTCTTGTCGTTCCTGGTGTCAAATATGTTGTCGTATCTCAACACTAACATGTATTTTTCCAGGCCCTTTTCCTTAAGCCCTTGATTGAAGGTGAACCGGCGTCGTTCTGCCTGCGCTGCATAGTGATTGATTGCTTCTTCCCTATCTAGTTGGAGCCTTTCCAGATCCAGGATGTGGTTGCGGAGATTTACAGCAGGTTTACACTTACTGCTTGGTTTACAGCAGGTGGTCGGGGTAGTGGTGGAATAAGAGGTGGTGGCGGTTGTTGTTGTTGTACAGGTGGTCAAAGGATCTGGATCGGTGGAATCGGCCCTGGTTGCCTGGGTGGTGGTGGTCTTGCCCTTGGCGGAGAGATCTTATTCTGTCTCCCTCCTCTATTGAAAATCCTACCTCCTTGGATGTGGGCAGTAGTACATGCCATGGCCGTCTTTCCCGCAATTGTATAGTGGTACTCTTGGTTTTGCATTTGTTGTCCTCTTCCTTGTTCTGGATTTCTGACAAGTGCATGCCCTTGCTGCACCAGATGCACGGATAAACTCTCTAGTTGGGTAGTGATGCGACTCAACAGGTCTTGCTCTTCTGATGCCTCTTGTGGTTGGGCTCTATGAACGGTTGTTGCAGTCACTGGGGCTAGTCGGACTGAGCTTGATTCCTCTGACTCGTT
>NC_140946.1:41755072-41875072 GCF_014529385.1 Adiantum capillus-veneris | reverse complement strand
GCTCAGAAATTTGCTAATTAGTGACACATCTCCTTCTCAAAGGAGAACTCAAGAGCCTCCACCGAAGAAATGAGAAAGAAGTGAGTCTCCTACCACCTCGGGGGAGATGGATCCACGAAGACATCGGGCTAAATGCTCTCCATCACCTCCAAAATGGAGAAGACCATCACACACTTCTCCATACCATAATTCAAAGAGGGATGACAAAAAGCAAGAGAAGAAAAAGGCAAGAAAGAGCCTAGAGGACACCCTCTTCTCCATCTTCTTCATCCTCTTCCTCTTATGAAAGTGATGGTGCAGACAAAGAAGATCAAGGCAAGAAAAAGGCGAGAAAGAGGTCACCCTCTTCTCCATCTTCCTAAAATTCTTCATCTTCTGAGAAAGTGATGGTGGTGCAACCTTTGAACCATCACAAAGAAGAGGCCATAGGAAATCCCATGCCACGTGGAAGAGGTCATCCAAAAGCTCAAGAAATTCAAAGAGGGAGGGAAGAGCATCTCTTTCCTTACCTACGATGGCACCTTTGGTGCTACGGACAAAGTCTTGGCCTTTATCCAACAATTCGATGCGGCGTTTGGAGATGAGGGCTTCACGGAGTCCTCTAAGCTACACCATGTAGCTATGCACTTTCAAAAATCTGCCAGGCAATGGTGGTCTAGCCTACGGGCCAACGGTGAAGCTCCACAAACATGGAAAGCTTTAAGAACTTCCATTATGAAGTAGTTTTTGGCTACCAATGCCAAAGATAAAGTACTCACCGAATGGTGAAGCTTGAAGCTCTCTCCCTATGAATCCATTCACAAATATGTTGACAAGTTTTGGGACTTACATCTCAAAGCCACTGTCTTCACAAAAGGATGTATTTTGGAGACCAAAAGCAACAATTTTGTGTGGGCTTAACTGAATAAATGATGTCAAATCCCAAAGGCCATGCACCATATCAATGGTTATACACCATACTATGGTGGCTTCTCGAATCAATTTCCAAAAAGGGGCTAAAAGAAATTCTAAGCCCACAAAGAAAAAGGGTTCCAATGAGCCTAAGGGGAAGGACAATGTCCAAAAGTCTCCTAAGGGAAATTCCAACAAAGCTAAGGAGAAGGGAGTTTACAAAGGCAAAAACAAACTCTCTCTTGAAGATCTTGAGTGTTATCACAAGGATAACCGTTGTTTCAAGTGCGGCAAGCTAGGGCATGCGTACCGCGCTTGTCCCCAAAAGAACACCCGCCATGAGCCTCCTAGAGCTACGTTGGTCAAAATCAAAGAGGAGCAAACTCACCACAAAGGATATCCTATATGCCATGCTTGGGGAAAGGTAATAGAACATGATGCTTTTATTCTCTTTGACCCTAGTTCTACTCATAATCTCATATCCACAGAGTTGGCCACCAAGCTAGGCATCCAAGCCTATGAGATGGGAGATGTCCTACCGCATAGACGGTGCTTTCAAGGGGCAAGAAGCTTCAATCACTCCCTTAATCGGAAAATTGAGGCTCCATGTCCAAAGCTATGTGGACAAAGAGGACTTCTTTATCTCTCCTCCCAAGCATGAGGATGTAATCCTAGGGGCACCATGGTTTGATTGCATGGCTGCCAATGTTAAATTCCCTGAAAGGAAAATCTACTTTAGGTTCAGGGAAAAAGATATGTACATAGATGCTACGAAAATGGGTAACAACATACCCATTGTACATACACAAGCTTCCAATAAGTCAACAAAGAGATCTATTTACGTGTACATGATTTTTGTTAAAGATTCTCAAAATGAACCTAATGCTTTAGCAAAAGAAAATACAAACAATTCACAAGGAATTAGAGCTATCCAATTTTCTCAAGGGGTTTCAATATGTCTTTATTGACGACATCCCTTGTGAGATACCTCCTAAACGAGGCAATGATGACCATGCAATTGAACTTCTTCCAGAAAGTTCACCGCCTAATATACCTCCTTATAGAGTTTCTCAAGCTCAACAAGGGGAGATTATGCGGCAAGTGCATGAGTTAATTGAGAAGGGCATGGTTAGGCCTAGCTCATCTCCATTTTTCTCACATGTGCTATTAGTGCAAAAGAAAGATGGCACATATCGTATGTGTGTTGACTATAGAGAAGTAAAAAGGATCTCTATCAAAAATAGGTTTCCTATTCCACGAGTAGAATACCTATTTGATAAGCTACAAGGGTCCACCTACTTCAGTAGGATTGACCTAAAAAGTGGCTATCATCAAATAAGGATAGTTGATCAAGTCATTGTAAAGACTGCATTTCTCACTATGTTTGGTCTTTACGAATATATTGTCATGCCTTTTGGCTTGATCAATGCACCAGCCACATTCAACCATATCCAGGTAATATTTCAAGTTGTAAGAGAGAATAAACTTTATGTTAATCAAAAGGAAAGTGAGTTTTTCTTACAAGAGATTCAGTATTTAGGTCACATTATCTCTCAAGATGGCATCCAAATCGATCCATCAAAGTTAAGAGGTAATAAAAGAATGGCCTAAACCAAGGAATCTTCATGAACTAAGAAGATTTATAGATATGTGTGCATACTTTAGACGCTTCATAGAAAAGTTCTCACTAATAGCAGGACCATTACATGACCTAACCAAGAAAAATTTTAGGTATACATGGTCTCCCAAAGAGAATAATGCTTTCGAAAAGCTTATCTCTCAACCTGTGCTTACATTGCCGGATCTCTCAAAGCCACTTGAGGTCCAATGTGACGCTTGTGGTGAGTGCCTTGGAGCTGGTTTGCTCCAAGAAGGGCAAGCCATAGCCTATGAAAGTCGAAGGCTCCACCCTGTTGAGCAAGCTCTAGGCATATACGAAAAGGAGCTCCTAGCAGTTCTACATGCCTTAGACTCATGGAAGCACTATTTATTGGGGACTTCTTTCATTCTGCGAACGGATCACCAAAGTCTTAAGTACTTCATGATACAGACCAAGCTCTCCGACAAACAAATGAGGTGGGCAATTTTCTTTCGCAATTTCATTTTCATATTGCTCACATTGTTGGCAAGCATAATCAAGTAGCCGATGCACTCTCAAGACAACCGAGAGTGAATGCGGTTTCCATAGCAACTCACAATGATCTATCTTCTATGATCGATGAGTTTGCTATTGATCCCGATTTTGAAGATGTGATTTCAGCCCTTGCACTAGGGAAGAAAGAGGAACCAATTACTTTAAAAGATGGTTATCTTCTTTACGGCAATAGACTATGTGCTACTAACTCACTACATGAGAAAGTAATGTATGAATCTCATGCTCCTCCTTATGCAAGGCATAGAGGGATTCAGTCTACCCCAAAGGGGATTGAAACATATTTCTATTGGCCTACCATGAAAGCAAACATACAAGAGTATGTTTATAAATGTGTGGTGTGCCAAAAGACAAAGTTTGATAGAGGGAAAACGTGGATTGCTTCAACCTTTACCAATCCCTAATTCACCATGGGAAAGCATATCCATGGATTTTATCTTTGGATTGCCTAAGTCTATCCATGGGAATACAGGAATATGGACGATAATAGACAAGTTCAGTAAACAAGCTCATTTTATACTTGTCAAAAAGACTATCAAAGCCCATCAAATTGCAACCCTCTTCATTTCAGAAATCTTCAAGTACCATGGCTTGCCAATGTCCATAGTGTCAGATAGAGATCCTAGAATGACCAATAATTTATGGAAGGGTCTCTTTGAGAATTAAGGGACAAGGCTAAACTTCTCTTCGGCCTATCACCCGCAAACGGATGGCCAAAGTGAAATAGCTAACCTAACAATTCTTGATCTACTAAAAGCCTATGTAACGGAAGTAGATCAAAGGTCCCAATGGGAGAATTAGTACTTACCCTTAGTGGAGTATGCCTACAATAACACTGTACATACTTCCACGGGAAAAGCACCTTTTGAGGTAATTGAGGGAAGATAAAAAAGTCTTCTGCTACTTAAGGTACACGAGAAGATCTTCGCTGCAGATGAGTATAGCCGAGACGTACAAGAATCTTTTTAAAAGATTAAGGATGATATCTCTATCTCACAGCAAAGGCAAAAGGATGCTGTTGATAAGCACAAAAGAGCCCAAGCCTTTAAAGAAAATGATTGGGTCTTACTCAAATTTCCCAAGGCTTGATTAAGGCACATGATGGGCAAGAATCCTACGGGACACCAAAAGTACTATGCTAAGTTAGCAAAAAGGTAATATGGACCCTTCCAGATTCTTAGACCAATCATGAGATGGCCTATCAACTCAAGTTGCCTAGCCATTGGCTCATATACAATGCTTTCCATGTGAGCCTACTAAAGCCTTACAAAGGAGATCCACCTCAAGAACCAACTATTGAAGACCCACTGGAGATCGAGGACCAAGAAGAGGTGCTGCAGCCCGCGTCCATTCTCTAACATGAAGACAAGGTATTAAGAGGCGATAAGACTATCCGATGATATCTTATTAATTTTAAGAATTATCCTTTTGAAGATGCTAGATGGACACAAGGCATACAATTAAAGAATAACCTAAACCTTGTCAATGCTTACAATGCTTCCCTAGAGTAAGTAAATGTACAAATGTTAAAAATGAACAAAGATTTTGTCTTATAAGACTCTTTTTTTTTAATTGTGCACAAAAATGAAGTAGTATGCATGCTTAGATAAAGTTTGCGGAGACGACATCTCCCGAACACCAAGTAGAGCTTGTCACTCTACTATGGAAGATTGATAGGACTAATGTGCAGACATGCTTGCGGCAGCTTAGGCTCTCAAGCACCAAATGGACTAGTCATCCATTCTAGAACTATGTCGTAGCGTAACATAGGGATCCTCTACCCGCTAGAAAAAGGATTAATGAATATGCTTTATCTTCTCTACCCCATAGTCGACGATGACTATGATTTCAAGAGAGAGGTAATGTCATAATAACTAATATCTAATTCTCCTAAATGATTTTCTCATGTTAAATTGATCATTTAATATGCGGAAGCGCTAGGGGAGAATCTAATTCTCCTAAATGATTTTCTCATGTTAAACTGATCATTTAATATGGGGAAGTGCCAGGGAAGAAAAAGAGAATATTGGTTAAGCTGGCAGACCAGCCACAATAGGTATCCAAAGGAGGGAAAATAGGGATCCAAAGGGGGGGGGGGGCGGGGGGGGATCTGCAAAAGAGCAAGGTGAAACAATGGGCTTTAAAGACCCTAAGGTTCAGCCCATTAAGACTTTAAAAATGCTAAGGTTCCAAAATTCAAAGGTTGTGTCCAAAGGTCAAACACTAGGAAAATTGGATGCTTAGTGTGTGTACAAAAATTTCTTCATAGTCCCTACATAGGAGGGGGAGAGGCTTGGAAGTAGGGGATGAGAGAGAAACCCACACACACACACATTCACAAGCTTCCTTTACACAAGGGGAAAGTGGGACACATGTCATCTCCCTAGCCCAAATGCCCACAAGGTGTACTCAAATTCTATTGGATGGCCATGGAGGTGGACCAATGAGAATTGGACTAGAGTAAATCTAGTTAATTAATTTAAAAACACTTAATATAAGAACCAATAATAATTAAGCTCTCTAGAAGACTATTGGACAGTCTCCCAAGGGGTCCAATGAGCATTCAGTAGCCCAATGGCTTACCTGATTCCTATTGGCCAGGAGACAAAGGGGTCCAATGAGAGTTTAGTAGCATTAATTAATTACCTAAAGCTCTCACAAAAGGAGAAAGGGGGACATATGTCAGAAGGCTATCACTTATGCCTCTCAAGTTTCATTGTCTAAGCCTAGAGGGGTCCAATGAGGTGCTAGCAAGACTAATTAGCAAGAGGGGTCAACCAAGAGAGAGGGGGGGCTGAATTTTACAAGGCATTATCACTTACACACTCACACTAGTCCATGTGTGGAGTAAGAAGACTCTCTCTCTCCTTCTCAAGCTTTAATGGAAAGCTTATCACCTACTCCAAGCTTGTGAGAAGAGAGGCCTACACCAACAACTCTTGGCTTTGTGATGAAAATGTTAGGAAATAAGATGTAGCTAAATAGATAATTGAGTAGATTACTTAATGGAGAGAGACAGACTTACATACAGGAGATTATAGAGTAGAGAGAGAGAGAGAGAGTCCACACGATATACGTGGTTCACCCAATGTGGGCTACGTCCACGGGAAAGCAGCCACTCAATGGCTTTATGTACTTCAAAACAAGAAGTAGTTTAACAAAGTGATTATACCCTTAAAGAGCTCCGCCTTGTCACTCTCACCACCTCCACACTCCCTTGTTTGCATCAACTTCACACTATGAAATTGTGTAAAATGGCCTCCTTTTATAGGCCAAAAGGGCTGCCCTCTCTTATGAAGAAAGCCTATGTGTAGCCGCCCCCTGTGCGAATAAGTCCAAATCGGACCCTCCCATCCGCCCATGTGTGGCCGCCCTTGAGAAGACAAGTCCGCTTTTGAATTCGGCCACCGGCCATTGAATTCGGCCACCGACCACCGGCCATTGACTTCCGACCACCGGCCAACCGACCGGTTGTTTTCCGACCACTTTCCGGCCATAATATTCCGGCGAAAAAAAAAGTCTCGGGGGCCTCCGCCCCCGAGGCCTTTAAAGTTGCCCCTGATTCTTGTCCGTGAAAATTTTGGTTTCCGGTGTGTTATTTTCCTTCACGCACGATGGCTTCTCCTCATAATGGGGGCCTTACAAATGTGCGCTTTTACCACAGAAAATTACAAGGGTAAATCAGGCTCCATACTTAACAATCTCCCACTTGGAGACTGATCAGCCAAAGGTGTAGAAACTGGTTTTGCATTTTGCATTGCAAACCTTTCTAGTACCTTCTTGATGTAATCTTCTTGAGATAGCTTTATTGTCTTCTTCGTCCTGTCCCTTGATATTTTCATACCAAGTATCCTCTTTGCAGCACCTAAATCTTTCATTGAAAAAGATTTGGACAGCTCCTCTTTTAGGTCTTTAATGTCCTGCATGTTAGCACTTGCAATCAACATGTCATCAACATACAACATTAGGATGATGAATTTCCCATCTCCCAAATTCTCCGTGTAGACGCAGTGATCCGAGTTGCATCTTGTGAATCCGTGATCCAACATCCATCGATCAAACTTCAAGTACCATTGTCTTGATGCTTGCTTTAAACCATACAAGCTCTTCTTTAATCTGCAAACCATTTTCTCCTTACCTTTTACTTCATACCCCTTTGGTTGAAGCATGTAGATTTCCTCCTCTAAGTCACCGTGAGGGAATGCCGTATTTACATCCATTTGCTCGAGATTTAGATCATGAGCAGCCACAAGGCTTAAGACAAGCCTAATTGAGTTCATTTTTACAACAGGAGAAAATATTTCATTGAAGTCAATACCTTTCTTTTGAGAAAAACCTTTTACCACAAGCCTAGACTTGTACCTTTTCTTCCCACCTTCTTCTTCCTTTAGCTTGTACACCCATTTGTTTTGAAGTGCCCGCTTACCTTTAGGCAACTCAACCAACTCCCATGTTTGGTTGCGATGTAGTGAGTCCATCTCCACTTGCATGCTCTTCGTCCATTCTTCTTTGGATTCATGTTGCATAGCTTCTTCATATGATTCCGGCTCTCCAGAATCTGAGATCAAGAGATGGTTGAAGGAAGGAACAAACCTTTCTGGAGGTCTACTTGCTCTTGTAGATCTTCGGGAATAGGTTGAGGCTCCTCATTTGGTTGACGTTGTTGCACATTGTCACCGTTTGCAGTCCTCGAGTCTTCACCGTCCTCAAGCTCCATGTACTCATCACCTGTTTCTTTTGTTTGTTTTCTTTCCAAGTAATCTTTGTACATATTTTGTTCGTTAAAAATTACATCCCTACTCCTTAAGATTTTATTATCTTCAGGATTCCATAGGCGATACCCAAAGTCTCCTTCTCCATAGCCAATGAAGAAACACTTTTTGGACTTTGCATCTAACTTTGATCTTAGGCTTCTATCTATGTGCATGAAAGCCTCACACCCAAACACTTTGAGAAATGCATAATTCACCGGTTTACCTGTCCATGCCTCTTCTGGAACTCCCCCATCCAACGCCGTTGAGGGTGACCAATTGATTAAGTACACAGACGTACTTACAGCTTCCACCCAAAGCTCAAGCGATAGGCTTGCATGTAGCCGCATGCTTCGTGCTCGTTCCATGATTGTCCTGTTCATCCTTTCCGAAATCCCATTTTGTTGAAGTGTCCTTGGGGTTGTCCTTTGCCTCCGAATGCCATTGCTAGCACAAAAGCTGTCAAAAGCTTGGCTGCAATATTCGCCTCCATTGTCGGATCTGAGGCATTTAACCTTGGTACCTGTTTCATTCTCCACAAAGGCTTTCCACCTTTGAAATATGGAAAATACATCGGATTTATTCTTCATGACATAAACCCATGTTTTTCTAGTCGCATCGTCTATGAATGTTACATAGTACAATGAGCCACCAAGTGATGGTGTACTTGCAGGACCCCAAACATCAGAATGAGCCAACTCAAGTTTTTTATTTTTTCTTTCATTTCTGATTTTTGAAATTTTACCCTCTTTGGTTTACCATAAACACAATCTTCACAGAACTCTAAGTCCACTTCTTTCAAACCTGGTAGAAGCTTCTTTGTTTGAAGGATTTGCATTCCTTTGGCACTCATATGCCCAAGTCGGTAGTGCCACACCGCACTGTCAACTTCTGTAGTTGCTGCACAAGCTGAAGGTTGCGTGCTAACAGTACACAAGTAAAGTGTACTGACTTTTTCACCCTTGGCAACCACCAAAGATCCCTTTGAGATCTTCCACCGTTTGTTTCTGAATGCAATGTTGTGACCTTCATCGTCCAATTGTCCTGTAGAGATCAAATTTTTGCGAAGAGAAGGAACATGCCTAGCATCTTTAAGCTTCCATTCATTTTCGTTAGCAGTTTTGACAGAAACTGTACCTTTGCCGACAATCTCACAAGCTTCATCATCTCCCAAGTATACATACCCAAAATTACCTTTGGTGTAGTCTTGGAAATGTTACTTGTGTGGTGTCGCATGGAATGAAGCCCCGGAATCTACTATCCAGGAATTAGACACATTGTCTAATGAGAGAATTAGAGCATCTTGCTCTACTTTACCTGCCACATTGGCCTCCGATGTTGGCTTGTTGTCTTGAGACTCTGTCTCCTTCTTCTTCTTGGACCAGAAATCCTTCTTGAAGTGGCCCTTCTTGCCGCAGTTCCAACATTCAAGAACTGACTTTTTGCGTGACTTGCTCCGCCTTGAGCGATCACGACCCTTTTGGTTTTTGAACCTCTCCTTAAGCCTTCCTCTTGTTTCCATTGATAGTGCAGCACTTGAGGATTCTCCTGTGCTTCTCCTTCGCATTTCCTCGCTTAGGAGAACACCCACAACATCATCAAACTTAAGAATATTTGTGCCAGAGATAGAATTACTTACAGCCATCACAAGGTTGTCCCAACTATCCGGTAGAGATGATAGTATAAGGAGAGCTCGCACTTCGTCATCGAAATTGATTTTCACTTATCGAAGTTGACTTATGTTTGTGTTAAAGTCATTTAGGTGTTCTGCAACTGAACCATTCTCTGCCATCTTTAGATTGAACAAGCGCTTCATAAGAAATACCTTATTGGATGCCGATGGTTTCTCGTAGAAGTCGTCAAGTGACTTCATCAAGTCCTCCGTGGTCTTCATCTCCGAAACATTGAAGGCCACCGTTGACGCCAAGCTTAAACGGATTGTTCCCAGTGCCTTTCGATCAAGGACAATCCATGCTTCATCTACCATTGTTGCAGGCTTCTTCGCAAGACCGCCTAGTGGCAAATAGAGGTCCTTCTGGTAGAGATAGTCTTCAATCTGCATCTTCCAATGTTGGTAGTTTTTGCCGTTGAACTTCTCAATCTTGAGCTTCCCTTCTTCCGCCATAACTCCCACTCAATTCAAGGAATCCTTTCCTTGAGATAATTTAGCTACGAGCAAACCTTGCTCTGATACCAGTTGTTAGAAAATAAGACGTAGCTAAATAGATAATTGAGTAGATTACTTAATGGAGAGAGACAGATTTACATACACGAGATTATAGAGTAGAGAGAGAGAGAGAGTACATACGATATACGTGGTTCACCCAATGTGGGCTACGTCCACGGGAAAGCAGCCACTCAATGGCTTTAGTACTTCAAAACAAGAAGTAGTTTACAAAGGGATTATACCCTTAATGGAGCTCCCGCCTTGCTTCACTCTCACCACCTCACACTCACCTTGTTGCATCAACTTCACACTATGAAATGTGTGTAGAAATGGCCTCCTTTTATAGGCCAAAAGGGCTGCCCTCTCTTATCAGAGACAGCCATGTGTAGCCGCCCTTGTGCGAATAAGTCCAAATCGGACCCTCCAATCCGCCCATGTGTGGCCGCCCTTGAGAAGACAAGTCCGCTTTTGAATTCGGCCACCGGCCACCGGCCAACCGACTGGTTGTTTTCCGACCACTTTCCGGCCACCGTCCGACCATAATATTCCGGCGAAAAAGAATATTCCGGCAAAAAAAAAAAGTCTCGATGGCCTCTGCCCCCGAGGCCTTTAAAGTTGCCCCTGATTCTTGTCCGTGAAAATTTTGGTTTCCGGTGAGTGATTTTCCTTCACGCACGATGGCTTCTCCTCATAATGGGGGCCTTACAAATGTGCGCTTTTACCACAGAAAATTACAAGGGTAAATCAAGGCTCCATACTTAACAGAAAATCCAACCAAGAGACAAGCTTCAATGCATGCTCATCTCCTCTACCATGCTAATTAGTAAGCTAGGTTGTGCTAATATGAGTGATTATGTGAGGATATGTACATCTTTCTCGTAAGACTACTACTTCTTGCTCTCAATCTACTCTCATACCCCGCTAGCTCTCACCATCTTTGAAGGTGTGTGAGGTCTTGGGTCTGAGAACATGAGGGAATTGATGTTGTGTCTAATAAGTGTTTTGCTTAGTGCTTGAAGTTTTCCATCTTCGTTGCACTAGCTAGTATTGAAGGAACACAAAGAATTGTATTGTAAACTGTTTCTCTTGATGGGAGAAACCATAATACAAAGCCTTTTGGAGGGGGGACCAGCTCCATGTAAATCCGGTCCTCAATTGTTAGCAATAGCTTAATTTCTCTCTCTTTTGAAGTATTTTTCATGCTATCTAGCTAGGTGTTATGCTTTGTGTTGCTCTCTCCACCTAAGCACTCTTGTTATTCTCATTAGAAATCTATTCTAATGGAACGCTCACTATGTTCATGCTATTTTCGCCTACACACAAGTTACTAGGCAATTAAATGTTACAACACGCTTTACAGACAACACAATCAAGACATGAGCCTGCACATCCTTTACATCCCAATGAGATTGTTCTGCCGTAGGCAAAACAACTCTAATAGCAGCAATCCTTGCAGCAAGACCTGCAACATCCTCAACATCGCCTACATCCTCAGACCATGACGTACATCAATGCCCTGCACAATATTCTAGATGCCCTTTGAAACAAGAACCTGTTGCATCATGTAAGCCCACATAGGGTAATTGTCCCCATCCAATCTGTCCTCAGCAACAAACATCTTGAACACATCTATGTTGTTGTTAGCCATGGAAAATGCCTGCACCTGATGTGAAAACTACCCAAAATGAGGAGAAACAGAGTGAGATCAGCATGAGCTACATAGCACAACATGCTGTAGACTGTATGGGACCTGTTATGCAGTATTTAGCACTGACAAAAACTTTGAACAAAATGAGGAAATTGTCTGCACAGACTTGGTTGTAGTGGAAATGGAAGTCGAAATGAGCCCGAATCAGAAACCTGAGCAAACTAAGCTCTACGAGCTTACCCGAAATTTTTGTCGACCTGCGAACGCTCGCCAAAGCTCACGAAAATCAGAGAAAGTGAGCAAGCGTGTGCTATTGCAGAATTGAGAGTATGACCCGTAAGCATGTACTCTCTCTCTCTCTCTATATATATATATGTGTGTGTGTGTGTGTGTGTGTGTGTGTGTGTGTGTGTGTGTGTGTGTGTGTGTGTGTATATATGTATATCTATATATATATATATATGTATGTATGTATGCACCCATCAAATCCAAATTAAAAAAGTAAATATTTTTTTGAAAGAGGAGACTGTATTCAACCACTTAGATACTTTAGCCTGCTCCCTTACCTGCAATGCATACCAAAGCAACCATTTGGTTTAGCTCCCATTCCCTCCAATGTACGGGTGTGACCCATGAGCATGTACTCTCTCTCTCTCTCTCTCTCTCTCTCTCTCTCTCTCTTTCTCTCTCTCTCTCTCTCTCTCTCTCTCTCTCTCTCTCTCTCTCTCTCTCTCTCTCTCTCTCTGACTGGCATTCTCCACTAAATGAATAGGTGGACCAATTCTCCCCACACATAACCACACTGGGTAGAGTTTCCTCATTTCATAGATCCATCAAAGTGAGCTTAAATAGTGTTGGGAAAATGCAGCTATGTGTGTAGCGGACAACTTGAGCAGCTTTTTCATACCGTGGCTACACGTGCAAGGATCAGGTTGAGCTTGATGTAGTGCTTGGTGTGTGGAACCCACTTCCCCAATGCATGTTGAACTATTTTGAATCATCCGCTTCTCCAATGTGTTGCTCCATTCGGAAGCATTTGCTTCCTTGCAAGACAATATGTTTGTGCCATTTTTGTCAATATTAGCAAGGTGTATGTCAAGAACGACAATCTTGTCTACTTCGAGTGTAATTCTTGTACAGGAAATTGAGACGTCACAGTTTCTTTTGGCATGTACATATATTTGAAGAGACCTTGTTTTTGGAAGGGTTGATTGAAGTAGTTTCTACAGTTTATGATAGGCCGAAAGATTCATGGTGGCATTTTACCAAAATTTGTGAGGGGACTCCTGCAAAACCAATGAGCTTTTTACCTGCATGTTTTATCATCATGCTTATAATCCAAAAGAAAAGCTACCACTCCACACAAAGCACCCTCGTTTATGAACTTCTCCATTCTTAGAAACAGGTGGACCCTTAGGGTTATTTACAACCATAGGTTTCTCATCCTGCTGGTTTGAAAAACCCAACAATGGAAGACTCAAATTCATCTTGCATAAAATATACACCTCGAGACCCATCATGAGCTAAAACAGGGCATGTCCCTCTTCTAGAATAGTTTTGACACACTCCAAGAGATCTACACCACTTACGATATGCTACATTTTGAGAAGCTTTCAACATTACCACTTTTTGTCAGGTAAAGATTGTCAAATATTTCTTCTACTTTGCTTGATGGAAGCCTCCTCATTTTGCCATGCAACATTAAGTTGTTTGCCCCTCACCTTGTGAGAAAATTCTAATAACATGAATTATTGTTTTGCCATTGTTGCTTAAAAATAAGTGCACTATAGCATCATCCCCCACTAAAAATTACTCAATTAACATGTCATCCTTTGAGATTATGACCTTTCAACGCGAGTTGTAGCTTGTGAGTTGCAAATATAGATTCTTTCATTAATAACCTATATTTCAAGTCTTCATTCTATCAGTTATGAAAGCATGCTCCTTGCCACTACTTGTTTTAATTGTCACTACCCATTATTATGAAACTTTCACAACCAAATGCACACGCTTTCCATTTGTGAGACCATAATCCTTCACTAAAGCATCTTGGTAGCAAAGCTCATGGCCTCCATATGTCAGTCTCTAGTGCTTTACATAAAAACCTTGCATGCTTCAATCCATATTCTTTTAAAAGCAAACCGTCACCACTTTAAGAGTCTAGGAATAATATGATGCAATTAATAATAGTTTACTAAGACATCATCATTGTGCTCCGAAGATCACTCTCATCAATCGCAAGGGATAAGCAAAGATAAATAGCGATGGTTACTCTTTGTTGCAAATGGCTTTCTCTCTCTCTCTCTCTCTCTCTCTCTCTCTCTCTCTCTCTCTCTCTCTCTCTCTCTCTCTTTTTCAAGACAAAATACCTTCTTTTGGATGTTTTAATAACCCTTCAAGAAAATCTAGAGGCATGTCCACACAACATTGAAGTTGCATACGATCAATATGCCAAAAAAGGGGGCTATATAACATACCTTGCCAGGCGGCGGGCAAGCACAAAAAAATGATTATTATCAGTTCCCTAAAAATCAAAGATAAATATATACATCTATTGAATCACACTTTGTATGTCAAAAGATCACCACACAACATCACTTGTTGTCCTTATTAACCTTCACACAGTGTCCCCTTTGATAATTCCAAATGTCTTAGAGGCCGATTCCGCATTTGAGCCCATACCTTCGGGAGTTCACTCATTGAAGTCCTGTAGACGTTCCACAAACCTTGCATTTGCAAACCTAATGGCACCCACCCAGGCAGCCTTAGGAGCAGCCTCGCGGTCCTTGGACATCACCTTTTTTAGCAATGTCCTTGCTTGCTTGCGTAGTTTGATGACGTTATTGGGAGTTCCTTAAGGGCAATTTCATGAGCAACAAATCCAAGAATACTATTACTGTATTGAACACTTCATTCTGGTATGTGAGGCTCATTTTTATCTCTCCTTTAGGCCATGGCGAGAAGGAGTTGCAATAGAAGTAATAGGTTATTCTCTCTCTCTCTCTCTCTCTCTCTCTCTCTCTCTCTCTCTCTCTCTCTCTCTCTCTCTCTCTCTCTCTCTCTCTCTCTCTCTCTCTCTCTCTCTCTCTCCCTCTCCCTCTCCCTCTCTCTCTCTCTCTCTCTCTCTCTCTCTCTCTCTCTCTCTCTCTCTCTCTCTCTCTCTCTCTCTCTCCCCCCCCCCCCATATATATATATATATATATATATATATATATATATATATATATATATATATATATATATATTATATATATATATATAATATATACATATTGGGCTAATTAAGATTAAGGTGCCTGAAGCCTCTGTCGGTATGCCTCCTTCACACGTTGCCACTCCAATATAGTCTCCTTCCACAGTCAAATGGGGGCATCTAGCAGCTTCCCAGATCTAGAACTCCCCCAAGGCCTCATAAGGCAAAGGAAGGGGGCCAAGGCAATGTCCACATACCCTATTCTCTGCCCTCCAAAAAAATCGACCTCCATCAAACACGTCGTGGAGAGCTCCATCCAATGTCTCAAATGCCTCGACAAAGTCCTTCCGGCCTTGCCCTATATTCTCTCCTTGGAAGCTTTGAACAATCCACGCTCCGGTGTTGTAGATCTTCTTGTCAACAAAGTCTGCCCAGGAGTAGGGGCGACCGCACTGTGGTATTTATTGTCGAAAAGAAGGGATACATGGAGAGGGTCAAACTTCTTCAATGTACTGCAAAACGACCAAAGACTCGCAAACAGGGTTGTCGTTGTGGATGAGCAGAGGGATCTTCTTGTGGATGGGGTTAACCTAAAGCAAGAACTCGCTCTTGTTTTGAAGATCTTCCTCTATGTACTCTTATTTTACCCCCTTTTCATAATTAAGGGCAATGAGGACCCGCAGGCCAAACATGGTGCACCATCGATGGAGACCTTGATCGTCAATGTGGCCATGGCGAGTTACAACACTACACCAGCAATTGAGAAGCCAAGGAATTCGTTTTGAGGTCTCTCTCTCTCTCTCTCTCTCTCTCTCTCTCTCTCTCTCTCTCTCTCTCTCTCTCTCTCTCTCTCTCTCTCTCTCTCTCTGGATAGTTTCCTACGACGTTAAAACCATTTTCTTCTTCCTCTCTCTCTGGCACATGCAACGAAGTCAAGCTACAATATTGCGTGGATGCGCCAAGAGCCCTAGAGAATTTTGTAAGATACTCTCTTAGTGTTTAGGAAAAATGTGTCTCAACTTAATAGCATGCCTTTTCCAATTTCAAAAATACTGGTTAAGGGCAAGGGGAAAAGGAGAAATTCGGCCCAAAATAGAGAAAAATAGTGGTAAAACCTGAAAAATGCCCATAATTTTCTAAAATTTCCTCCTGGCAAACTCAAGGAAAGGAATTTTGTATGTTTGGAAAAATGATTTTTCTTGAACACTCTCTCTCTCTCTCTCTCTCTCTCTCTCTCTCTCTCTCTCTCTCTCTCTCTCTCTCTCTCTCTCTCTCTCTCTCTCTCTCTGTGAAAGGACAGGGGAACTGAACATGCTCATCACCACCCAGCCATGCCCTATATAGGCCCTTGGCCTTCTAAATATAGGGACCCCCTTGACTTCATGTCCGTCCTGGCCCTTGGCCCGGACTGGTCCTACCATTGTCCTGACATTACTCCCCCCTTGGAGAAGCATTTTCGTTCGTGAAAACACAAGTGATGGTATCTTCATAAGAACATTAATGTTTTCTACCGTAACATCCCTCATGGATCCAACGGTGCATTCGATCGGAACCCGGTTCAGTAGGAGGTTCAATGAAATCAAGAGTAACATCTTGATGTTCTACATTGTTGTCCATTTGTAACCATCTGATGGTACCGATTCCTATCCAAACATAGTGTGTAGACTCCATTTAGAATGCTCATCAGCATGGTAAACGATCTTATCACAACAAAGATGTACCAAAAAGAGTACCTCTTGTCACTTTCCATGAAAGTAACTTGCTCACATAACTTATCAGTCAATTTTTAAGTCCTTGACATTGTCCCGATTTTCATCATCAGTAAAAAAACCCACCCTAATGAGTGTTCAAGGTTGAGAACCTCAGTTATACATGAAGAGACTACCTAGTCGCAACATGCGTTAACTGATAGTAAGTAAACTCCAAAAAGAGCAATAAGCGCTTATGAATTTGATTGCTTGGTGCTAATGTACGCACTTTGCATATCCTTTAGTCCAAGATTACACTTTGTAATCTATCAATCCCCTTGGATACTGACAGTACAGAGGTGTGTTTCCCCACGGTTTACAGTCAGTCTTCCCAAACGACTGGTAAACGGGGAATCAACAATGTTCGGAATAACCATCGTGGTTAACTTGAAAAATCCACAAACACTCAAACTGAGCCATGACCTCTATTGGTGATTAGTAGACTCAAAAGTAATCTCATAGAGATAGTGCACATAGAGTGCAAAATGCTTCATAAGCAACAACCTGAGGAATATGCATGACGTTCCAAATCAGCCTTTGCTAAACACTAGGGCCCATAACACCTAGTGTCCATGCATTTAGCAAAAAAACAGATCCGAACCTGTATTTCCATGGTGATCCTTGCCAATATTTATGGCAAATGTGATGCGCGTAGCACACATTAAAAAGGAATGTAAATAGTTCTAAAAAGAAACTAAATACTTTCAGTTGCAATCTTTTGCAAGCCTTGCTGAAATGTCTGAATCACAATAGAAGGTGAAACATTGATCACTTCTAGATGCAGACAATGAAACTTTTTCATTAACAATTTGTAGCCTTGCTATATGTATAAACAACCATCTGGAATGTTGTTTAGCAATACTTGTAGCTGAAAAAGTCATTCTAAGTATCCAACAATTTGTTTGGCCATTAAAATTGCTCCTGATACGTCGTGCTGAAAATGGTCTAGAAACAGATTTGACCAGCACCTAGTTGGACTTTGTCGTGACACATAATTGAAATAATGGCGCTAGTGTCAGTCCAGAGACTCATATTCTCCACATGTGGAATATGTCTCATGTGAGGATGTATAAAAAAGAACATCCGTCAAGTACAAGATGTACTTGTGTGTGGAGGTAACTACAAACACTCTGCAACAAGAGTGAGAGGGACCCTCATTCATTGCTCCACATTGGCTAAACCGAACTCCTTGATTTTTTAGACCATGTTGTATCCCATGTGACAACATGTGCCAAATTGAACCCTACAAGTAGGTTCGTAATATCATAAGGCAGAAAGATAAATTGGACATTGGGCCCAAAATACTTAGTGCCGACATGCCCTTGGCATGGTTCTGTAACATTCAAGCGTACTTAGACGTCTTGAAAAACCAAGCAAAGCATACTAAAAATGGAATAACACCAAATCAATATATGCGTACCAGGAGATTTGAACGTAATGTTCACTTACCCGTATTTAAATGGAGAGGAGCACGTCCCCTACCTGAAAAAACAAACACCAGCGCATTGGGAACCCTGGGTGTTGCCTTTGCAATCCAAGCCCTTGGATTAGAATCTACGTAGTCAAACGCCTTGGTAAGACCCGTTGTAGAACTGCGCAACTAGCAGGTAACGGTAACCAACCGTGTACAGAATGATGAGAATCAACTTAAAAAGTTGAATTTGTCTGCTACCCCATGGTAGAGTATTGAATTCTTTCCTTGAAAGTATAACTAGGAGAGATCAACAGTGAACCTCAATGTAGATCAAACTGTGATCCTTAATGCCTATGGGGTGATGTAGCAATCACCCATCGTGTCTTACCCCAAAACAGTATGTCCATAGATACTCTGTAGTGCTATAGAGAGAGCAGGAGACCCACACAAGTGAACTGCTGAGCTCTTATGGATAGCCATGCTGTCTCAACGGATTACTGCATCGATAGTTCCTTGTAGAGATCAGCTACTGTGAGTTGAAGATTATCAAAAACTCAACTTGAATGTCACACTGAAAACATGTAGTGCAAGAAGGACACCCTAGACATCTGTAATGACAAGACTCTTGCTTGTCCAGTAACGTCAATGTGTACTTCCTGGGTTAGATCTGTTCGATCTTGAAAACAATCACCCAAGGAATGACAACAGTTGGGTCTTACCCAAGATCTGACAATGGCTTCTTAGCCAGCCTGTGTGTGGCTCATAGACCTTATGGCAACTAGTGTTCAATCGATGAACCGATGAAGACTAATGTGAATGGCATCTTGGACAAGTTCTAGTTGAGAGTTAGAGCACCGTGGCTCATGCGGACTCCCAAACAAAACATGTATGAAAAGATTCTTAGAAAGTTTTCATTATTCTTGAGAGAAATAAGAAAAAGAGAGAGAAGAAGAGCATACTGGGCTGAGGAACTTTCCTTAAATTTGTAGAGTGTGTGCCCAGAATGTGTGCTCTTAGACATCTTATGCCCGAATTGCAGCTTATCCTATAAGCATTCCACAATCTGTCTATATGACGCTCTCATCGAGAAAGGCAACAGAAAACACAAGTTAAATCTTGACCATCTACCGTGTAGGGTCGTGACTGTATGAGGATGACTTGAAAGGGGCACCTTGCCAGTGAATCTAGTCAAAATTTTAGGTTCTTTTTAATATTGTTGAGTGTTGATAGCAACAAACAATCCATCCGTACTCTGTCCTTGACAGAGTTGCGAGTGTGTTAGCGGAAGCGTAATGCATGAAGCGGCAGAATTGAATTCACTTCACTAGCATGCCTTCCATAAAGAATGGTAAGCCCTTGCGCAGAGTGATGGCCTCAACCGTGAGAACCAAAACTGTAAGTACCTTGCACAATTTAGACTGGTAGGGATTCTATGAGCTGATATCCCCTATTTTGCTAGTTCCCTAAAGCCGGGCTTCCTATGAAATTGCCAAAGCACTTTGCTTTGCACAATGACAGTAATTGCCAAGTAAAGTGTAAACAGGAAGAAACGGGAAAAACTTAAACTTGGCTAACCTGGTCGTTGTTGCAACCAGTTGTCATGAAATTTGGAAGGAAAAATTCATTCCAAAATGGATTATAGCCGTATCTGCACAGACGCCGTCGTATATCCTATACACCTGCCTGGTACATAATGAAATAACCTGCAATATTAAATAACCTGCAAACACATTTCCTATGCCTTCCCAGTTTTGGATACTCATAGTAGATGCCAAACGTGGCCAGCTGCAATGCAAGATGTATAAATTGAAGCCTTGCTTCATAGAACTTTGTCTGGCCTCATTGCCAACAAATTCTATTGACGACAGATTGTCATAGCAAAGGGACTCGACCTTGTTGATCATGCACACAAAAAAAATGGACCTTGTCTACTTGTACATCATATTGCGAAGCAATAATATACTTGCAAGGTATGAATGTTTACCTGCTTAGCTTGATTACGGTTGTCCTTGACTAGATAAGACCATTAGCGGTCCGTGAACTTTCCCGTTTGGATCTTGCTTTTGTAGAAGTTGTCTAGCAAAGTCTAGCTATAGGTCATGCCAAACTCCTTGAGATGCTAGAGAGGCTATTTATACTCAAGCTGTGCTTGATTTGGATACTTCCCAATATTATATGCAGCAAATATGTAATGTATATGAGAATTGTCACAAGCCATGCTTTTGCTTGAAGTGTGTAAAGTGCACTCACCTTTGTTGCAGTATGGTGTTATGCAGTATGCCGTACCAAAATTATCAAACAAAAGAAAAGCTAATGCTTACCTTGTGAGGTACTCACCTCGACTTTCCAATATAGCCTTGTGTTCCAGCTTCTTGCCAATCCAGTCGACTCTTGTGTGGAATTATGGAGACACTTTGGTCCGATCTCGGTGACTTGCCGACTATGTATTATGCTTTGCATGGCTCGTGCATGCAGTCCTGAGAACTTGCACCATCTTCGCATAGTCTTGTGATCAATCATCAAGTTAACCATGATGGTATGTTTTCCAAAATTTTCTCTGCTCGACCATCAAATCCCAAACCGTTTTTAGGAAGTCGATCTTTCAAATCGTTTTTAGGAAGTCAAATCTCTTTCTTGCTGCATGGCCGATGCATGTTATCTAGTGATACATGCAAGCTAGCCCATGCATGTCACCTTCGCATGTCACCTTCACTCGAGGCCAAAAGCCTCACACCTTGGTATGCATGGCCATGGGCTTGGACCTTAATAAGGAAGGGTGCCCAAAGTAGGGCGCCCATGTTTGAAAATAGTATAAAAAAAAACCCTGGCGATGACGATGCAGGAGGTAGGGGAGCAGCGAGCAGAAAATTGTTGCGCAGCGTCTTGTTCGTGGCCAACCGGGGCTCTGCCCTGTGTCGAAAGTCACTGGCGGGAGCCTCGCGACCCTTACGAGCCCAGCCCCGTGAGCTTTCAAGCTGCCCGCCTCCTCGACACAAGCCCCCTTGCACGCGGGTCTTCGACCTCGGCTTGTCAAGCATGACTACACACGCCGTGTCAAGCATGGTTGCACACGCCGTGCACTTCGACCCCGCCCCCTTGCTTAGCCGTTTGCACACCATGGCTCGCCCTCTCAGGGAAGACCATGCATGTTTTTTTCTGCTGAAACGAGGTAGAGAGGGATGCCTTCGATCGAGAGAGAGAGAGAGAGAGAGAGAGAGAGAGAGAGAGAGAGAGAGAGAGAGAGAGAGAGAGAGAGAGAGAGAGAGAGAGAGAGAGAGAGATGCGGCATGCTTCATGAAACCTTCCCCCCCTCCTCCATGGCTCATTCTCCGTTAGCTCTGATACCAGTGAAAGGATAGGGGAACTGAACATGCTCATCACCACCCAGTCATGCCCTATATAGGCCCTTGGCCTTCTAAATATAGGGACCCCCTTGACTACATGTCCGTCCTGGACCCTTGGCCCTGGCCCTTGACCCGGACTGGTCCTACCATTGTCCTGACACACTCTCTCTCTCTCTCTCTCTCTCTCTCTCTCTCTCTCTCTCTCTCTCTCTCTCTCTCTCTTCTCTCTCTCTCTCTCTCTCTCTCTCTCTCTCTCTCTCTCTCTCTCTCTCTCTCTCTCTCTCTCTCTCTCTCTCTCTCTCTCAGACTCTCTCTCACACACACAACAGTGTGCACGGAAAACGGCTCCTGCAACGTGCATAAGCACACATTGTGTGCACGGAATGCATGCAGCTGCTGTAGCAGGTCGTCTCTCTATCGCTCTCTCTCTCTCCAGTTTCACATACACGCATGAATACAAACAGCAGTGCACGTCTTATAGCTGATCTCTTCCAAGCTTACATCAGTTCTATGCATATCGTTGAGGGCTTTGAGCTCACCGAGTTGCCGGCAGCTCTTGCAACTTACAGCATGTGCACTGCGAGCGCACACAAACACACACACTTACGAATATCGAGCTCGCCAGCAACTCTTGCAGCATTGTGCACACACACACACATAGAGGTGACTATCCACACACGCTCTCCAAGTACACCGTACGAACATCATATCGTGCTGCTACATCATCATCTCTCTCTCTCTCTCTCTCTCTCTCTCTCTCTCTCTCTCTCTCTCTCTCTCTCTCTCTCTCTCTCTCTCTCTCTCTCTCTCTCTCTCTCACACACACACACACACACACACACACACACACACACAACCTGTCACAGTGTCACTGTGTCACACACACTAAGCGAACATGGATGATGGACATCAGTTGCAGCCTACAGGGCAATACTAAATATTATGAGCACGTGCAGCATAAGAGAAGAACAAACACTCTTTGCAACAGAAGAAGGAGAATCAAATACGTGGATACCTTCTTTGAGCTCAAAAAATTTAAGCTGCATTATATATAGTATAGAAGTATAGATTATCCTTTTAAAAGTCAATAATATGTACCAGGTTTTGACACCTCACATCTCCCTTTAACTCATCTCATTGGTCTTGCCCTTTTTTCCCCCATATAACCCTACAACTCATAGATGCTATTCCCATGCTATGTACAAAGTTATGACCTTTGCACATCCATATCCTATACTCATATTCACATGATAGAATAGCCCCACTACGGTGCCCCAAATTCTTTCAATGTGACATGACTTGCCCATACCTTGAGAAGTGCACAATCAAAATATAATGGGGATTTTAAAATATTGGAATTTCGTTTGAGTGTTTGTGCAAGTGCCTAGAGACCCAAGTTCAATTCCCAATGGAGAGAAAAATGATGAAGACATTTTGAAAATGCATAGGTTAAAGGAGCCATAGGGTAATGGAGCTATATTGGAGATAGTGAAATTGTTACACCTCCGACGCGAGCTCTAATTAGGCATTTTGGATGAAGGGCTCAAATAATGCGCCATGAGCGCAGTCATCTATAGCAAAAGTTGTAGCTCGATCGGTACACACTAGCTCTATCACAAGCATAAATGCAATTTCTAGTATAACAAAAAAAGGGGTAATTGTTGTATCCATCAAGGGGGTATCTGGAGAAATTACAACTAGCAAGGCTTGAAGATGAGAATTGACAACCAACATTTCATCTAGGTTGAGATAACCAAGGAAAATTTGGCTTGGTATTGTCATTAAATTGGCGCTTAGAAGCCAAATACTTTGGGGCTAGAACGGGTCCTCAACAGGGGGCCATTATTTTATTGGGATATTTACCCTAATTCCATTCAATTGACACCCACGCACTACTTGTAGATGTCCAAGAGAGAGAGAGAACGAAGAAGAAGGGAATTTAATTGTCGCAGGAAACTATACCAAGAGACCTTAAAGATCTATCCGATTGGGGCTAGAACGGGTCCTCAACAGGGGGCCGTGCTTTTATTGGGATATTTACCCTAATTCCATTCAATTGGCACCCCCGCACTACGTGTAGTGTCTAAGAGAGAGAGAGAGATAAAGAAGAAGAGAATTTTAACATCACAGGAAACTATCCCAAGACACCTTAAAGATCTATCTAACAGGAGATTTGAATTCAAGACCTGCTATTCAAGAGGAAAATGCTAAAGAGAGAGAAAGAATTTGCGACTTTTTCCTTGTTAATTATAAGTGGGTGGCTAGAGAGTTGGAGTCATCCATCTAAAAGTGCAAGCCAAGGAGGGCCCAAATCTGGGTGGTGGTCCTTTTTGTTGCACAATATATTCACTCTATTCTTAATGTAATTTACAGATGGAGCTGCTGCTGGAACAACACAAATTAACGTCGACAATGATGATGATGAGGAGGAAAATCTCGTCTTTCATTGGCTGCCTTTTTTTTTACAACATGTTGTAAGCCGAGAACGAATCCTTGTTTGCCTTCTCTAGCTCGCTCTAAACTGCAACAAAATGCATTGGCATCAAATAACTTCTCTGTCTAGAAGATTTCTTTTGGCAGGAACAGAAGACATCAATAAAATACCTAAGGTGGCTTGGAGCACCTGCTGCCATCAAAAAACTAGAGGAGGTGTAGGCATATTGGATATTAACAAAATGGTTGTAAGGATGGCAGCTAAATGGATAGTGAGATCCATTGACAATCAAGACTTCTGGGCATGCCTGATAAAAAGAAATATTAAAAAGTTTCATGTACAGGAGTACAAAGCTTGGAAGGAACTCTCTCTTTGGGATGTAATATCTTCTAACTGGAGATTCAAACCTACAGGTTCTCTGCTTGTCATCAGACTTTGGGAGTCCTGGTTTAAAATCAAAAAGTCATATCACTTCCCCTAGCACGGGGAGACCTACGAGACAATGGGTATTGGCTCTCCCCCAACCAGTTATCTAACCGTTTTAATATCTCTGCCGGATGTCTTACAGATTTGTTGAATAGACTAGAAGAATTGAAAGCTTAGCTTCAGAGTACAAAAATACACAGACATAGCAAGTCTTTAACTCTACAGCAGTGTGCTTGGAAGGTGTACAAACTGTCCTCTGACATCCCAGATGTTGGGGAAAATCTTAGACAGAAACTGAACTTCAAATGGGGGCTGAAATGGAGCTCAAAGAAATGGATATATAGATTTAAATTCCTTTGGAGCTTTGCTATTCCAATCAAGCACAATTTTCTTGCTTGGCTGATTCTAATCAGGGCATATGGATTGGACAGAGAGCACTCAAAGCTGGCATTGGGGATGGGAAGTGCCAGAGATGCAACTCTATGAAGATCTTCACCATATTTTTATTGGAGTGCATCCACACCAATTGTCAGCTCAAGAAATATTAATAGGTGAATGTATCAAAATGGACATCCCTCTTTGGAATATATGGAGAATGACCTATCTTTGGTCTTGTTGGACTCAGCAAATTTAAACCATTTTCACTGGCAAAAAGGAGGACAACACCTCAGAGTTTGTCTATCAGATGAAGGAAATTTCTACCTCTTGTCTGGACCAAATGAAGCATGTGGGTATTGGTCCTTTGTATCTCATTCAGAGAGAGCACAGATGGCAGCCATGGAAAGACATTATGTTGGAAAGGCTTTTTATGGCCTTTTCCTGTTTTGATTTGTAATTTTTCTTTTTTGACTTTGGGAAGCCTCTCTCCCCACCTGTGAGACAATATTGTAGTTTCTTTTCTTAATACATTTCCTCTTCTATAAAAAAAAAACAAAATGCATTGGCTTCAACAGAAACTCTCTTCTCTTCTCTCTCTCTCTCTCTCTCTCTCTCTCTCTCTCTCTCTCTCTCTCTCTCTCTCTCTCTCTCTCTCTCTCTCTCTCTCTCTCTCTCTCTCTCTCTCTCTCTCTCTCTCTCTCTCTCTCTCTCTCTCTCTCTCTGATCTCTCCATGCACGCGCGTGCGCGCACACACAACCATGGAGAAGAGGCGAAGAGCAAGGAAGTTATAGTAAGAGCGGCGAGATGGGATGCCAATCTGCCACCTCCAATAGGTCTCGCTTCTCTAGGCACTGATTCTTGCTCTGAAGAAGAGGGTGTTATCCCTTGAAGTTACTGCACAAACATGATAGCAACACCTGTATTACCTTTGGCAGAGAGGACACGGGCCATGAGCAGAAATAGCACAACTCACACTGGCCGCACAAGGATGAGGCTAAAGCGCCATCGAGGGCACGCGAGGAAGCCGATGATTTGGCTGGATGCAGGAGGGTGCTTAATGTGAGCGCGCTCGAAGGTGCTATTGTCTCTCTCTCACTCTCCTACACACACAGGTTGTGAGCACGTAGTCGTACATGGCTCTCTCTCACTCACTCTCTCTCTCTCTCTCTCTCTCACACACACACACATACACACACACACACAAAGACACAACGTCAATCCTACTACTCTCTCTCTCTCTCTCTCTCTCTCTCTCTCTCTCTCTCTCTCTCTCTCTCTCTCTCTCTCTCTCTCTCTCTCTCTCTCTCTCTCACACACACACACACACACACACACACACACACACACATGCACATAAAGCCTGCCAGGCAGCCAAGAGTTGAGTATGTCGCGTACTCCCCCCCCCCCCCCCCCCCCCCCCCCCCCCCCCCCTCTCTCTCTCTCTCTCTCTCTCTCTCTCTCTCTCTCTCTCTCTCTCTCTCTCTCTCTCTCTCTCTCTCTCTCTCTCTCTCTCTCTCTCTCTCTCGTCTCAATACGAGACTGTTGGAAGTCATTGGAGTTATAAAAGGAGGCAGGACAACATAGCAGCGATGAAGCCTCAAAGATGGGGAAGGTGCAGTGCGTGCAGCGTCTAGAGAACTCAATGGTGGTGAAGGTCCGCTTTACAGAGGAGCAAAAAGTCAAGGTTTTATTTTTACTTGAAAGGTTCAAAACCCTCCAATGTACGACACGTGGAGCCCCTCTCCTTCTCAAAAAATTTTAAGCCACGTGCTATATAGCACAACCCGCAGTAGACTGCATGGGACCTGTTATACAGTATTTGGCACTGACAAAAATTCTGCACAAAATGAGGAAATTGTCTGCGCAAACCTGGCTATAGTGGAAACTGAGGTCGAAATGAGCCCGAATAAAAAATCTGAGCAGGCTACGATCTACGAGCTTACCCGAAGTTTTTTTCGCCTTGCGAACGCTCACCAAAGCTCACACAAATTGAAGAAAGTGAGCAGGCGTGTGTTGGAGATGCTGGCGACTAAGCCCGGGAGGATGCAACCTGCTCTAATACCAATTCTTGGAATTAGGGTTGCAGAGAAACGCACACAGCTTAGAGAAGACGAAGGAAGCTCAAGGCACACAAAATGAGAGTGTGTTACTTAGTGTGCAATGGAAAGATAGATAGTCCTAGAGTGATGGACGTATATACAATGCACGGGAGAAAAAACCTCCTAAAGAGGGAAAAAATACCCCGGCGGTCCTAGAGTGTTTTCACACATCACTACCACATGTATATGTAACATTAACTCCCTTCAATAATCACAAGACAAGGAGATGCTCTCTAGACGATTTACTTGCTTCTATGAAAATGTGTTTAGGTGTCTAAAGGGTATAGATACTCACTCGATTTCTTCTTGAAACCTTATCAAATCGCTCAAGATTTTGAAGGTTGGTTGTTTACATATAAAAAGTACTTACTACTCGTAACTTAATCCATAACTACATGTCATAAAATCTAATATCTAACCAACCCAAATGATTTTCTCATATTAAATTGATCACTTAATGTGGGAGAATAAATGGGAACAAGTGTTAAGATATAGATATGTGCTTATAGATCTATCTCAACACGGGGCCAATAGTAAAGGGGCCCAAATGGGAGATGGTCTATCGAGAGCAAGGCTAACCAATGGAGCATAAGACCTTAGGGTTAGCTTCATTGAAGACTTCCAATAATATGTGTAAAAGTCCTTTGGCCTTAGGTAAGCTAGGGCTGAGCTTGAGGTGGGAAGCCGGCCCAAGCTCGAGGTGCTTGACCTGCTTGAGGTGCTTGTCATGCTTGAGGTGTTTGTCCTGCTTGAGGTGCTTGATTAAGGTGCTTGACTTACTCCATGCTTGAGGTCCTTGACTTGCCGCTTGATTAAGGTGCTTGAGGTGCCTTGACATGCTTGCCTGAGATGCTTGTGGGAATACCCCCTAGTCCAAGTGCTTTGTCATGCTTGATGACTAAGGTGCTTGAGCTCCTAAAGTCAAAAGCATCCCTACAAGAGGGGGGGCGAGCCCTTTTCCTAGGGATTAGAGAGAGAACACACACTCACACTCACACTCACAAGGGAAGCCCCAGCTTGAAGAGGCAGCAAGGACACATGTCAGGTCCCTACCCATGTTACCTTCATGTGTTGCTTGAAGCCTATTGGCTAGGCTTCAAAGGGGTCCAATGATAAATTACTTGAATTATCTAATTGTTTTTGCATTTATCAAGTCCTCTCTCTCAAAGGGGAAAGGGGGACACTTGTTCCAAGGCTACCCCTGTTGCTTGTAATGGCTCCTGCTTGTGATTGGCTAGGCCTGGAGGGGTCCAATGAGCTTCAAGCATGAGCTACAAGGGGGGGTCAACCCAAGCAAGCTAGGGGGGTGCTTAGGGGGTATACTCACCCACACACACTCACAAACACTCTCATTGTGTACTATGCAAAGTGCAAGAGCTCCCTCTCCTTCCCCAAGCAAGTAGAGGTTGAGAGCCTACACCAACACTCTTGGCTATGGAGTGCAAATCCATCCAAGAGCCATGCTTCAATGCTTGAGCTTGCCATCTATTTCTTCTTCATTACTATGCTATTATGTATGCTAGCACAAGAGTTATGATAAGTGAGGAACTAGCTCTTTCTCGTATGAAATGTTTCTTCTTCCTCTTCCCTACCCTCATTCCCTGCTAGCTCTCTCCACCTTCGAAGGTGTTTGAGGTCTTGGGACTGAGGCTTGGTATAGTTAAAGCTTTCTTCAAGTTTAGGTTATGCTATGATGGTGATACATGAAGCTTTCCATCTTCATTGCTTCACCTAGGTCACAAGGAACACAAAGAATGTATTGTAACAAGTCTCTCTTTATGGGAGAAATCATAATACAAATGCCTATTGGAGGGGGGACCGGCTCCACATAAATCCGGTCCTCAACTGTTGTCATGTTCTCTAAATTCTCTCTCTTGCAAAAGTATTGTCTATGCCAAGTTAACTAATTGCTATGATTATGTTGCTATCTTCAATTATGTCTACCTGCTATGCTCACAAAATCATTTCTTGAAAGTACTCTCATTAAATTCCGCTATTCTCAAATTGAATAGGCAAATTCCATTACACTACACATCCAAAGTGCATGGTGCAAAGAAACTTGTGTCACTAGGTTTGAACCTTGTATCTACAGTAATACAGATCCACTAACAAATTGCTACACAAGTCAAGCATAGATAGGAAGAACTTGATGAAGAGTCAATAGCAAAGATTTTTCTTTTTTGACTAGACAAACATTTGTACCAAGTCAGTAGGACAGACTTTGAGCTCCACAATATTGTTTGCAATGAGATTGATGAAGAGTCAAAAGCAACGATTTTTCTTTTCTGACTAGACAAACATTTGTACCAAGTCAGTAGGACAAACTTTGAGCTCCACAATATTGTTTGCAATTTGCTTTTTAAGGTTGATGAATTTCATGTAAGCACTTAAAGTTTTTGTTCAGCTTACTATCGAAAATGGCAGCTCTTAAAACGGGTTGATTGTTGGATAATCTAGCATGGTTATGGCAAGCCTTGCAATATGGGCCAGAGAATTTACAATGAGATTGCTAATCAGGGTGTGTTAGAGAAACATGTCGTGCTTTGCAATGCTTTGGTCGGTTTGTATGCTAAATGTGGTGCCCTTACGAAAACAAAAAAAGAATGCGACATCCGAAATGGCTATGCCATGGAAGCTTTGTGATGGTGCTCACTAATTGTGAAGAGAAGGCTTCTCTCTAGTTGCAATCACCTATGCCATGGCAAGGAAGCCATGGACTGTTTTTACCAGATGCAAAGGGAAGGCATGTCTCCAATTGCAATCAACTATGCTTTCACCTTGAATGCTTGTGGCCTTAAACAAGATATTCCAATGGTTGAGAGAATTCACGATGTGGTTGCTAGTCAGGGAAACATGTAGGCAATGCTTTGGTAGATATTTATGACAAATGTGGTGACCTTATGAGAGCAACAGAAGTCATGGATGAGATGTCGCCTTCTGGAGCGTCTTGATTGTAGGATATGCGAGAGATGGTTGTGGCAAAGAATCTCCCAGCTGGTTCAACCAGATGCAAAATGAGGGTTTCTTGCTCAGAAGGAGACTAAAAGCCTGTGCTCAGAAGAAGGTTTTGTACCAAGTGAGTAGGATACACACTCAGCTCCATAATAGTGGGTTACCTTCTTCTTTGGAATGTTTTCACTTGGAATCTGTTAAGGGAGGGTATTGTCAACATAGCTATGGAAAGGAAGCATTGTTTTGTTTGCACCACAAAGGGAAGGCCTGTCTCCAGATGGAGTCACCTACGATGGCACCTTGAAGGCATGTGGCCTTACGCAAGATGTTGACATGGGTGAGAGAATGCACCTTATGATTGCTGGTCACGAACTGTTAGAGAAAGATGTTGTTCTTGGTGGTTCTTTAATTGATATGTTCCTAGTGGGAGCTTTGTCAAATCATGCTCCTCGTATTTCAAATGTTGTTGATGGGTGGTATCCTGATGAATATTGTGATTTGGATACATATGAAGTGATGAGGATCATGACTATCATAGGTAGCCCATTAAGACTGGTTTCTTGCACATGAAATTGATTACCCTAGTGATCGACATGTATGCCAGATGTAGTGTGCGTGAGAAAGCACAAAAAGTGCTTGAGGAGCTTTCTGTCCGGAACCCTTGGAACACACTGCTCTCTAGATGCAATCACCTATGCGTGCATCTTGAAGCATGTGGCTCTACACAAGATGCTGATATGGACACAAAAATTCATGATGATATAGTTAGTCAGAGGCTATTGAAAAGAGATGTCGTGCTTGGTACTGCCCTTGTCGATATGTATGCCAAACGTGACGCACTTCAGAAAGCACCAAAAGTTCTTGAAAAGCTTACTATTCGCTTGGAATGCACTGATTACGGGATACACAAAACATGAGTAGGGAAGGCATGTCTCTAGGTGGAGTCACCTACAATGGCACCTTGAAGGCATGTGGCCTTATGCAAGATGTTGACATGGGTGAGAGAATTCACCTTACGATTGCTACACAAGTCAAGCATAGACAGGAAGAGCTTGATGACAAGTCAAAAGCAACGATTTTTCTTTTCTGACTAGACAAACATTTGTACCAAGTCAGTAGGACAGACTTTGAGCTCCACAATATTGTTTGCAATGAGCTTGATGACGAGTCAAAAGCAACGATTTTTCTTTTCTTACTAGAGAAACATTTGTACCAAGTCAGTAGGACAGACTTTAAGCTCCACAATATTGTTTGAAATTTCCTTTTTAAGGTCGATGAATTTCATGTAAGCACATAAAGTTTTTGTTGAGCTTTCTGTCCAAAATGTCATCTCTTAAAGTTGGATAAGCCCAGCATGGTTATGGCAAGCCTTGCAATATGGGCCAGAGAATTTACAATGAGATTGCTAATCAGGGTGTGTTAGAGAAACATGTCGTGCTTTGCAATGCTTTGGTCGGTTTGTATGCTAAATGTGGTGCCCTTACGAAAACAAAAAAAGAATGCGACATCCGAAATGGCTATGCCATGGAAGCTTTGTGATGGTGCTCACTAATTGTGAAGAGAAGGCTTCTCTCTAGTTGCAATCACCTATGCCATGGCAAGGAAGCCATGGACTGTTTTTACCAGATGCAAAGGGAAGGCATGTCTCCAATTGCAATCAACTATGCTTTCACCTTGAATGCTTGTGGCCTTAAACAAGATATTCCAATGGTTGAGAGAATTCACGATGTGGTTGCTAGTCAGGGAAACATGTAGGCAATGCTTTGGTAGATATTTATGACAAATGTGGTGACCTTATGAGAGCAATAGAAGTCATGGATGAGATGTCGCCTTCTGGAGCGTCTTGATTGTAGGATATGCGAGAGATGGTTGTGGCAAAGAATCTCCCAACTGGTTCAACCAGATGCAAAATGAGGGTTTCTTGCTCAGAAGGAGACTAAAAGCCTGTGCTCAGAAGAAGGTTTTGTACCAAGTGAGTAGGATACACACTCAACTCCATAATATTGGGTTACTTCTTCTTTGGAATGTTTTCACTTGGAATCTGTTAAGGCAGGGTATTGTCAACATGGCTATGGAAAGGAAGCATTGTTTCTGTTTGTACCACAAAGGGAAGGGCTGTCTCCAGGTGGAGTCACCTACGATGGCACCTTGAAGGCATGTGGCCTTACGCAAGATGTTGACATGGGTGAGAGAATGCACCTTATGATTGCTGGTCACGAACTGTTAGAGAAAGATGTTGTTCTTGGTGGTGCTTTAATTGATATGTTCCTAGTGGGAGCTTTGTCAAATCATGCTCCTCGTATTTCAAATGTTGTTGATGGGTGGTATCTTGATCAATATTGTGATTTGGATACATATGAAGATGATGATGATCATGACTATCATAGGCAGCCCATTAAGACTGGTTTCTTGCACATGAAATTGATTACCCTAGTGATCGACATGTATGTCAGATGTAGTGTGCGTGAGAAAGCACAAAAAGTGCTTGAGGAGCTTTCTGTCCGGAACCCTTGGAACACACTGCTCTCTAGATGAAATCACCTATGCGTGCATCTTGAAGCATGTGGCTCTACACAAGATGCTGATATGGACACAAAAATTCATGATGATATAGTTAGTTAGAGGCTATTGAAAAGAGATGTCGTGCTTGGCACTGCCCTGGTCGATATGTATGCCAAACGTGACGCACTTTAGAAAGCACCAAAAGTTCTTGAAAAGCTTACTATTCGCTTGGAATGCACTGATTACGGGATACACAAACCATGAGTAGGGAAGGCATCTCTAGGTGGAGTCACCTACAATGGCACCTTGAAGGCATGTGGCCTTATGCAAGATGTTGACATGGGTGAGAGAATTCACCTTACGATTGCTACACAAGTCAAGCATAGACAGGAAGAGCTTGATGACGAGTCAAAAGCAACGATTTTTCTTTTCTGACTAGACAAACCTTTGTACCAAGTCAGTAGGACAAACTTTGAGCTCCACAATATTGTTTGCAATGAGCTTGATGACGAGTCAAAAGCAACAATTTTTCTTTTCTTACTAGAGAAACATTTGTACCAAGTCAGTAGGACAGACTTTAACCTCCACAATATTGTTTGAAATTTCCTTTTTAAGGTCAATGAATTTCATGTAAGCACATAAAGTTTTTGTTGAGCTCTCTGTCCAAAATGTCATCTCTTAAAGTTGGATAAGCCCAGCATGGTTATGGCAATCCTTGCAATATGGGCCAGAGAATTTACAATGAGATTGCTAATTAGGGTGTGTTGGAGAAACATGTCGCGCTTTGCAATGCTTTGGTCGGTTTGTATGCTAAATGTGGTGCCCTTATGAAAACAAAAAAAGAATGTGACATCCGACATGGCTATGCCATGGAAGCTTTGTGATGTTGCTCACTAATTGTGAAGAGAAGGCTTCTCTCTAGTTGCAATCACCTATGCCATGGCAAGGAAGCCATGGACTGTTTTTACCAAATGCAAAGGGAAGGCATGTCTCCAATTGCAATCAACTATGCTTTCACCTTGAAGGCTTGTGGCCTTAAACAAAAACTTCAAATGGTTGAGAGAATTCACGATGTGGTTGCTAGTCAGGGAAACATGTTAGAAATGCTTTGGTCGATATTTATGCCAAATGTGGTGACCTTATGAGAGCAACAGAAGTCATGGATGACATGTCGCCTTCTCGAGCGTGTCGATTGCAGGATATGCGAGAGATGGCTGTGGCAAGGAAGCTCCCAACTTTTTTAACCAGATGCAAAATGAGGGTTCCTCGCTCAAAAGGAGACTAAAGGCCTGTGCTCAGAAGAAGGTTTTGTACCAAGTGAGTAGGATACACACTCAGCTCCATAATAGTGGGTTACTTCTTCTTTGGAATGTTTTCACTTGGGATCTGTTGATTGCAGGTGCAGGGTATTGTCAACATGGCTATGGCAAGGAAGCATTGTTTTGTTTGCACCACAAAGGGAAGGGCTGTCTCCAGGTGGAGTCACCTACAATGGCACCTTGAAGGCACGTTGCCTTACACAAGATGTTGGCATGGGTGAGAGAATGCACCTTATGATTGCTGGTCACGAACTGTTAGAGAAAGATGTTGTGCTTGGTGGTGCTTTAATTGATATGTTCCTGGTGGGAGCTTTGTCAAATCATGCTCCTCGTATTTCAAATGCTATTGATGGGTGATATCTTGATGAATATTGTGATTTGGATACATATGAAGATGATGATGATCATGACTATCATAGGCAGACCATTAAGACTGGTTTCTTGCACATGAAATTGATTACCCTGGTGATCGACATTTATGCCAAATGTAGTGTGCTTGAGAAAGCACAAAAAGTGCTTGAGGAGTTTTCTGTCCAAAATGTCTCAGAACACACTACTCTCTAGCTACAATCACCCACGCGTGCATCTTGAAGCATGTGGCTCTACACAAGATGGTGATATGGACACAAAAATTCATGATGATATAGTTAGTCAGAGGCTATTGAAAAGAGATGTCGTGCTTGGCATTGCCTTGGTCGATATGTATGCCAAATGTGGTGCACTTTAGAAAGCACCAAAAGTGCTTGAGGAGCTTACTGTTTGCTTGGAATGCACTGATTGCGGGATACTCAAAACATGAGTAGGGTCAGACAACTCTAGGCTGTTTTCAGCTGACGCAAAGTGAGGGCCTCTGTCTAGATGCAATTACCTATGCGTGCCAAATGTATGCCAAAATGTGGTGTACTTCACAAAGCACAAAACTTGCTTTGGAAGCTTCTCTTCTTGTCCGGAAGTGTCGTCTCTTGGAGTGCATTGATTGTTGTGGAATATGCCCAATAGAGACAAGGCCAAGAAGCTCGGGGCTGTTTTTGGCAGATGTAAAGAGATGGCATCTCACCAAGTGCAATCACCTACTCTTGCATCTTAAAAGGCATGTGGCATTATGCCGACGTTGATATGGGAAAAGGCTATTGAAAAAAGACGTGCTGCTTGGAAATGGCTTGGTTGACATGTATGCCAAAGATTTACGAAGCTCAGAAAAGTGCTCGACGAGCTTCCCGTCCAGAATGTCATCTCTTGGAATGCACACACTCTCTCTCTCTCTCTCTCTCTCTCTCTCTCTCTAGCAATAAATGTGTTAAGACCGAACTAGAAGTATTAATCGCCTTCAGACTGTCATCTTCGTATCTGCTCCTACGCACTGCACACTACAATGCAGCTAACGAAGCACTCTAGTTCATTTTGAAATGTTTTGAAAGAAATTTTATTTTTCTAAAATTGGGGAACCCTGCCTCGTAACGTAATTATGAATTGGCATCTATATCTTTCTTTTTTAAATTAACTAACCATCACATCTAGCCAAGATCTCGTTTTAGTAGGCCAAAATATTGAAATTTTTTTCACCCAAATGAAACACCTGAAGTCTCCTCAAGCACAACTTGAAGAATTACAACGGAACTGTTGTAAATGCCACAAGATACCACTACAGTGACAAAAATGAAACAAGAGAATTGTCAAGGTGATTAAACACACTCTAGGCGCTAAGTCGAAAGGAAAAAAAAAAGGGATTTGTAGAGAGGCCATCTACTTAACAAATCATGATGGAAGAAAGGATACTGTAAACAAGTAAATTTCTTGAGTAGTACATGCATAGATTGATATATGTAGTTGATGAATTGGACGGTGTAATGTGTCGTGATAATGGATGCAGGTAGAGTAAAGATTGTGGGATCTATGCGTGCAAAAATAGTGAAAGTGTTATCTATAATAATGACGCAGAAGGGTATGGTGAATTTGAGAATGGAGGCCATCTCTATAGTCCTGAACAATCGAACATAGGGTTGTCTCTCAAATCCTCCTTGGACTGGTATAGCTCAACATCCAAGCCTTGTAGATTGCATCTCCTTGTTGAATTACCTTGTTTTTCTTGTTTAGCATTCCTCACTTGTGCCTTCAATGCTCCACATGCTCTAATCACATCATCATTAATGTATTGTGTGTTGGATCTCTCCCTCCTCCAAAAAGCCTCTCGATTTTTGTTCCATCCAAAAGCTTTACTAAGTTCTCCAAGCTTTCAGATGCAAACAAAAGTGGATCAACCAAACTTTGGGAATAAAACACGTTCTCCTTTGCAATGTGCTACAACTAATATGATTACTTGCACATTCTTCCAGGTCATTCAGTATATTATCCCCCTCTGAAGCAACAACAAGGTCATTGACAATCCCTTGCATGTTGTTCTTGTTTTTACGAAGCAACTCCAAATTCAAACTTCTTTGTGTAAAACCCATTGAGTTGATCATCCCAAGCAATCACTTGACTCATAATGCTCAAAAATCTCTCTCCACTCTTCATGTGCAGACTCCGTTGACGTAGTAGTACCCTCTAAAAGCTTCTCTCCATTTCTGGCCTCTTTCGATGACCTTTCCATAAGCGAAAATCCGCTCACTCCACTCTTTACAAACTTTACATCCATGGCATGGTCATCAGCATCTGACAGCACTGACTCCTCGATTGAATTGCATGCATCTATAGGCATGCTAGACAAGGCTGTGTCATGTATGGTAGACAAAAGTAGAAAATCTTCTGCTTCATCATGAGTAGTTTTATCTGTCAAACCTTTAGTACATTTGCTTGCAAATTTGGCTGGCAGTACATGCTCCTCTATTACTTTGATCTCTTTCTGCAATTCCACAGCTGAAGGGTCACATTTACTGGAGGACGGGGCGGACAACTGACTTAGCTCCTCCATCCGTTGGCCTTGCTCAGATTCAAAGCACCTATTTGGTTCAACTACTTGGGCTTTGGAGATAACCTTTCCATTGCCAGTATTAAAATTAGTACTTATTTTCTCTCTCACCTTTTCAATCATGCTTTTATGCAAACACACAAGGTCAGTGTAACATAAACTTTGCTAGTCCCTACGCAAGCAGTGATTGTTTACGAGCAATATGTAGAATAATCATGAGCCTCATTTGTGCATACCACATATACACTGCAAAAAAGCCCAAGTGCAATTACACACACCAGAACATCTGATCAGATCTTTGTATTCTGACATGATGTCCAAACCTATACCTGTATTATGACCCAAATCTTTTGGCCAAACTTTTGACCGGTTGGAGCCATTAAACGCCAATAGGAGACAAAGCGGCCAGGCCAATCAGGTGTCACAAGATCAACAGATACATCGATTTCTGCACCCAACAGCAGGCCAGATTTGGGTATCTGCAAATTGATTCATTAAACCATATTGCAGACTTAACTAAGGGCTATACAAGGCCGCTACATGAGAACGTACCTCCAATGCATAATCCTTCTGAGATCCCAACACATCTCCACCAGCATACACCAACTGGGTTGCAGAAGGCCATGGCAATATGCCACTATTCCTTAACCGCCAAAGATTTTGTGAACTTTTTCCCCACAACAATCTCCCCACCATGAGGTGCTGAACAAAGCAAGAGTCTAGCATTTTGTAACCATGCTGGCAATTTGAATTCAAATTAAGGCAGGGGACATGCTTGTGACCAGGAAAGTAGCGTTTGCACACTTTTGCCTTTAAAGAATGGTGAGGCTTCAGAGTTCCAGATTGAAAATTATACTGCCTTGCCTGCAAAATCATGACTGTAGTTCCATAAACCCTTACAATTCAAACGCTTTTCTGTTAGACTACATAATATGAGTCAAAATTTGTGCTGATAATATGACTCATGTAACACCCACAAATTTAGAAAAAGAAGAGATGCTGTTACCGTCTTTCCTTTCAGTGGCACACGATCATCGTGTCTTCTTTGGGAATGTACGAGCATTTCAACTCTTTGATTATCACCACAACCAAGACATACCTTATTTCCATTTTTCCTGCAGAGAAAAGGTTAGAAACTGTTAAATAAAAAGAACAAATCTAGTATATGCACGACATAAGTTTTCAATCTGCAGTTCAACTTGTTCCAAAACCTGAATCTTGAGAGAGGTTGCGATACATGCACGAACCCACAACTGACACAGTGCAGACCATTCTGGAATGGGCGTGGAGCTTCTTGAACTACACAACAGAATTTAGAGGATTGGTGCCCACACCCCACTTAGGAAGCATCATGGGTTTAATAAATTTGCTGTACTACATATTATAATGTTGCGAATACGAATTGATCTTTAAAATGTGATTTAAAAATCAATACATTGGGCATGCTTGAATGAGTGTAAATGTATGGCTTTAGTCAAGAAGTGCAAGGGATGAGCATTACCATGGCAAACCAAATACATCCTTGTAGAAGAAATACACACAGATTCTGAATAAACATACAACCCCATGTAAGTGACATACACATGCAACTGTCGTGAGGCATTTTACACGTTCCACTGAAAATACAAAAGAGAAAAGACGAGAAGTACCCTTCAAAAGTGGCGGTTCAGAAAATGCTGCTGTTTTAACAGCAGCCTATTGGCTTCTCAACTGTTTCAGATAACTCGGAGCAGCCTAAAGGCTTCTCCACTGAATCCAAAACTGACCTGGAATCTGGCTCTGTAGCCTCTTTACAATCCAGTTCAAAAGGCGTAACGTCTACCTCCAAGCAAAGAGGATCAATCCTTTGCACTATGCAAGCATCATGTAGATCAGAGTCATTTCCCATAGTCACTACATCATTGTCTTGATCCACGTATGTCAACACCAGTCTGCACTTAGGAGACACATTAAATATGTCACGAATCTTAGCTTCTAAATCTTTGAAGTTGAGGTCTGGCTTGCCATCCTTTGCTTCTTTAACAGTCAGTCTCCGCAAAGTGCTTTCAAACTTGATCTGGTTCAGGCAACACACAGGTAAGCTGATATTAAGAAAGTGTCAGTGCAAATCATGACGCTGCTACCCAGACATTAACAAAGAAAGGCGTATTTCCACTTGTAGACTGACGAAAAAGGATAGAAATGGAGTCCCAAGTTGAAGTTGCAAAACCAGGGAAAACCTTGTGCAACACATAAGCATGTGTGTTCCTTTCCAACAGATATTTCAATATCACAAAGACCCTTCAAAGCCCTGAATCCATCTAATACTTGCATAGCATAATGGAACGAGCAATATATGAACACAACTGTGGAAAGTACATGCCTTATTCACCTTCCCACCACATAATGATAGCATACCAGAGAGAATGACCATAGATGACCTACCCTCCGGCCTTTATCCATCACAGCCACATGGAACAGGACAGGAATCAAGCAACAGGCAAGAACAGAGAATAAGCGTCAAAGGTTGGGAGAGGAGTAAAAATGGGGAAAAATACACATTGTTAGGTACAACCAGTACGTCATCTAGTCAATCATCAAACAACCATAGACTATCATTCAGTAATCATCAATTGATATTGGATATATAATACAAATTCTGCAGAAAGATGTGGCACATTGCAGCATATACATACTATGAAAACTCTACAAAGAAATGAAAAGGGAGTGTGGACATTTCCGTGAAGCCTCACAAACAAAAGAACCTTCCTACTTTGTGCTCCCATAAGGGAACAAGCCACAAAGTGGAAACAGCTCAAAAGCTTGGCGAGCTGGTTTCCCACAGTGTTCCTCCATCTGAGCCCAATTCCCCCTGTTCCTTGTGGCTATGCAAACCACAATCTGAGCTCTTGTAGCTTACAATATTTATTGCGGAACTTAATGCCGTAAGAAAGTACTCAAGAGACGGCACAGGATGTTGTAGGCTTGGACACTCCAAGAGAGAAATCAATAGCAACACACAAACGGAAACTTAAAAATCATTGAGCTTTACTATATATATATATATAGAGAGAGAGAGAGAGAGAGAGAGGGAGAGAGGGAGTTGACAAGACACGACACGGCATGACGGAGTTTTGTGCCCAAAAGCATTGGCCCCAAAAACTTACGCCCCTTTCAGTATTTCTCTGTTATTGCTCAAAGCAAAGTACAATTCCTGAGGGTCCTCTGCTCTCAGACTCTGTATCCAGATGCTCTCCAGAGTGAGGCCCCAAGGGTCCTTATAAATAGTACAAGGGATGCCCAAAAGCAATCACTCCAAAAGCATATGCTCCCAAAAGCTAGCGCTGAAATCAGCCAACACAATTTGCGGAAATCCGTATAGCCTACCACATGGCACAAGCAGCACAAATCGCGGAAAATCCGTGCAACCCTGTCAAGTCAGCATCCGTACAATTTGCTATGTCAACACGTTTTACAAAAATTAGCTGTAGGGTTCCAGCTTTGGGTTTTTAGGGTTTTAGGCCCCACGGCCTGTGCTCCGTAAGTTCTTCAAGTTGATCAGTTCAGTTTCTCTTGTCCACACGGCCATTTCTCTTTTAGTTGGTCATGCCATGTCATCACTTTGTGAAAGAATTGTCATCGCCCTCGATCACACCTGCAAAAACAACCAAAAGACAAAAACTTTCTTCAGTAGACACTGACTCTATGTACTCGTGCACCAGACTCCAACAATCCAACACTTCTTCAAAGATATCAGTCACTGATCAATTACATTTTTGTCGGGGGTCTCAACTACAAATCCTTATCATTGTAACCATTTAGCAATCGCCACTGATGTCTTGATCTACTAAATCTCGTTACTATCAGATTCATATCTTTTCATTTCACATTTCAATCAAGCTAACCATGCCCATGACCATCCCCACAAGACAGTACATCCACATAGCATGCAATTCACAAAATCACGCACTTAGTTCACAACGAACATCGTGTTTCAATCATTCAATCTAGCCATCTCATTCTGCCCAGAACTCTTGATACACTTAGATCACTGTGCAACCATCTCATCCTTCCAGAACTCTTGATGCACTCACAGGTCGATATCAAGTCATCTCATCTAGATAGACATCTTGATGCACTAGAATCTTATGCAGTTCACATTCACTTAGGCATCACATCTAGATCTCATCGATCTCTAACAGATGTCTATATGCACTAAGTTCAAATCACATTTATTCCTCATTCACTTAGCCATCACATCCAGATCTCACCAATCTCTTACGGATGTCTAGATGCACTAAGTTCAAATCATTCATCAGACAAAATGCTTCAGACATTTCGTCTTTCTCTACATGTCTCTAACAATAAACACATGAAAGAGCACATGTTTTCACTTCAAGCAAGGAAATTTCCAATTCATTGCGCACAGTTCATAAAGTCATTCTGCAAAATATTATCAGTCCCGTCAGTACCCTAAAATCTCAAAGAGAAATTAGTGACTTTATTCAATCTAGGCAATCTGTGACAAAGGAGTGGAGTGGCTCCTCTATTGGACAGTCTGCACCGCACTAGATTCAACCTTGCTCATTCATCAGTAACTTTTGGTATAAACACTCCTAATAGCCCAAAAGCTTCAAGGTATAGCTCTCTCTGAAGAGAATTTGCGAGGTTCTCTTCCACCATTCACTTTGCATCAAGGGTCAAAAAGTACCCTTGACCAAATCATCCGGTGGACCTAGCTTACTTTTCTATTCTTTTCTCGTGCCCTTTGACCTATTGGTAGCCCTTTTGGCCTCCCCATCCTTGGCATCTTCAATCTAGGAAATCACCCATGTAACCATCCACCAGATCGGTGATGCACTCAAACACACAAGTTGTATGAAAAGACTCAAACATAACCGAACAAACCGTCAGGAGGCAAGCTCTGCAATCTGCTTCCACGTTGATCTGCCAGAGTCACCCCCTGGGCACACTTATAGAGGCTACTAGGGGCCCTAAATTGGACGCCCCAAAAGCTCAGTAATCTGCTAAACACATGGAAGAAAAAGCTCCCAAATCTGGCTCTACAGATGCCACATCAACATCCAGTAAATCGGGATCGGCGGATTTTTTCAAGGCATGTGCCTCATCATCACTGCATCACATTTGGATTTTCTGGGGGCATGTGCCTTGTCATCACTGAATCACCCATGTAATCATCCACCAGATTGGTGATGCACTCAAACACACAAGTTGTATGAAAAGACTCAAACAAAACCGAACAAACCCTCAAGAGGCGAGCTCTGCAATCTGCCTCCTCGCTGATCTGCCAGAGTCACCCCTCGGGCACACTTATAGAGGCTACTAGGGGCCCTGAACTAGACGCCCCAAAAGCTCAATAATCTGCTGACACATGGAAGCGAAAAGCTCCCAAATCTGGCTGTACAGATGTCACATCAACATCCAGTAAATCGGGATGCAATTTGCGGTGGATTTTTCGGAGTCATGTGCCTTGTCATCACTGCATCACATTTGGCCTAATGGAGTTATTTTTGTCCAACCTGTTGTTATTGTCCATTAGCTTTAGTTGCCACATCATCGCAATTTGTGACATAGCCCCCCTCGATTACAAATGCAAAACAGATAGAGGATAGACACTAGCTCAGTAGACACCGACTCTAAGCACCAAACTACATCCATCTAGCACTTGCACAAAGATACCAGTTACTGAATTGTCACCATCACTTCCACTATCCCATCGAGATCTCACATATAAATCATGAACATTGTAACTTATTAGCAATCACATCTAGACCACACTGATCGTTTCATGGATGTCTTGATCTACTAAATCTTAATACTATCATATTCACATCACCCGTCTAGTGAACTAATAAAATGATTCAATCATTTCATCTTTTTGACACATAGTCAAACATACACATATGAGAGAGGTCATGTAACAAGTTATTTTTAGGAATTCCCATTTCAATGTAAAGTCATTCCGCATAGTACAGTTAGCTTGTCAGCACCCTAAAGCCTCAAGGGAGAAATTAGTGACTTCATTCCTTCTAGGAAATCTATAAAAAGGAGCAAAGTGGCTCCCCTCTTGTGCAGCACGCACCGCACAAGATTCAACCTGCTCATTTGATGTGTACTTCTTGAATAGTCAAAGCTAAACCAAAAGCCTCAAGGTCTTGGTATAGAATCTGCTAAGTCCTCCTCCTCCATCCACTTTGTATCAAGAGTTGGATACTTCTTGAACTTAACCAAATATCGATGGACCAGCTTACCTTTCACTTTACTTTCCTTGTGTGCTAAGACCTGTTTTGGAACGTGAATCTCTTCCAATTATAGTTGCTATTTTGGCTCTCTGACCTCTCACACATCACCCTTGAAAGGTCTCAAGAGACTCTCGAGAAAAGCATTGTGAAGATTCCAAGCATCTGGCAACTTTAGACGAAAGGATCCCGGGGGATTCACTCTATATACAAAATGAGACACCACCTACGAACGGACAACTTTGATAAAACCCCTATATACGACTCATATTAGGGAATATGACCCCTGTTTCTATGCTTATATGACAATCAATGAAGAAAACTATCATACCCCTATCTTACATATAAAATTTAGGCCTCATATGATCTAATTGAGTAAAACTAGTCAACGAGTGTGCAGCATGGTGATTGACAATATACTAAGGAACCACTATTGTTGATAACTAGATGTGCCCTCAATGTGTCTTAGTTTGACTTTCGAAGTATGTGCCAGATCAGTCTGCACTATGGCTACTTGTCCAATTATGACCCATCCAAAGCTGGTGTAAGTCAACCCTTGACCTACTCCAAATCACCCCTTATCTGTGTCCAGCTTGATGCAAAATTTTATGTGTGACCTGATAAAAAACTTTCCAAAAATTCATCCAAGTTCTAGTGCACACCGGTGACCAATTGTTTACAAGTAATCAACCCGAGTCAGTTCCGCCCTTCTCCACCCCCCCCATAAATATGATACCCCCCTCTCTTATTTTTAAGCTTAAGAGATAAATTATTGGGGACCTACCCCTAGCTTATACGCTTATATAACTTGTAAAAAAACCCCCCTCCCCTGCACTTACGTGGTGCGGTAAGTTTTCCATGGTGAATCCCCCGGGGAAAGGATACATCGTTGATCTTTTCCTGAACCTAGAAGGGACCATAATATTGCATACTAAGCCTTGGGAAAATCCTCTCCTTAACCTTGCTCTCCCATAGGCGTCCTTTCTCAAGCAGGAGTAGCACCCAATCATTCTCCTTCAATTGCAAGCTGCATTGATGATTGTCTACCACCTTTTTATGCCATGCTTGAGACTTCTCCAAAGCCTCCTTCACCTTAGCAAAAGCAGTCTCTAGATCATGTATGTGCTGACTTGCTTCAAAAATCTTGTCCTTGATGCACAAAATCGGTGGAATCCTTTGGACACACTAGACAATCTCAAATGGGGCCTTCCTCATAGATGTGTGAACAACATTGTTGCAAACCCCACCAAAGGCAAATACTTCTCCCACTTTGTTGTCAAAAATATAGGATTTCAACAGATCCAAAACCACAGAGTTTGGCTATTTTTTATCGGCCATCTGCCTACAGAAGAAATGACAAAGAGAATTTAAGCTTAGTGCCTATATTCTCCTACACTGCTCTCCAAAACAAGCTCGTGAATCTAGGGTTTTTATTTGACACTAAAGATTTAGGCATGTCATGCAATCTGAAAATCTACGAACAAATAGATTAGCAAAGTGGTAAGCTTTCACTCTCTTCTTTACTAGTACAAAGTGAGCCTGCACGCAGCATCTGTTGATTATGGTCCAAATACCATTATGCCAACTTTGAGTCTATGGAAGATCAACGATAAAATCTGAGTCTTCGGAAGATCAAAGATAAAATCCATTGCTATACTAGGTCAATTCAAAATAGGTAAAGGTTACAGGAGCCCTGCGGATTTGTGTCTATCAAAGTTTACCTTCTAACATACCAAGCAAGTGCATACAAGCTTATCTATGTCTTCCTTGAGCCGAAGCCAGTAGAAAACTTTTCCACACCCTTCAAGGTCATCTCGATAGGAGGAATGTGGCACTCTATCAACACCTTTTGCCTCAATCACGTTCGATACAACATGGTATTTCACATCAAATAACCTTCCTTGAGAGAATATCCTGCAATTGTCTCCCAATTTGTACCTTGTCAAAGATGTATGTAAACTATGTATCTATAGCATACTGCATTAGTATCTCCTCAAAATTATGATGGTGCACTACCATGATGGCACATATCTGTGGCTTGTGAGACAACGCATCTGTCACCATATTCTTCTTTCCCATGAGATAAACAATCTGGAAATGAAACTATGACAATAGGTTCCCCCATCTCATCTGCTTATCTTAAAGCTATTTCTAGGACAAGAAATGTCATAATAATCAATATCTAATTCTCCTAAATGATTTTCTCATATTAAACTGATCATTTAATGTGGGGAAGGCCAGGGGAGAAAAAGCTAGAATATTGGTTAAGCTAGCAGACCGGCCACAGTAGGGATCCAAAGGAGGGAAAATAGGGATCCAAAGGGGGGGCCATCTGCAAAAGAGCCATGTGCAACAATGGGCTAAAAAGACCCTAAGGTTCAGCCCATTAAGACTTCCAAAATGCTAAGGTTCCAAAATTCAAAGGTTGTGTCCAAAGGTCAACCCTAGGGAAAATTGGATGCTTTGTGTGTGCCCTAAAAGTCTTTGCACATCCCTACATGGGAGGGGGCGAGCCCTAAAGATAGGGGAGGAGAGAGAAATCCCCACACACACACACAGGCTCCCTTTACACAAAGGGAATGAGGGACACATGTCAGCTCCCTAGGCCAGATGCCCACAAGGTGTGCCCAATTTCTATTGGATGACCCTTGAAGTGGACCAATGAGAATTAAGCTAGAGTAAATCTAGTTTAATTAATTTAAAAACATTTAATAAAAGAAACCAATGAGAATTAAGTCTCCTAGAAGACTATTGGGCAGTCTCCCAAGGGGTCCAATGAGCATTCAGGAGCCCCATGGCTTGCCTGATTCCTATTGGCCAGGAGTCAAAGGGGTCCAATGAGAGTTTAGTTTAATTATTTAATTACCTAAAGCTCTCACAAAAGGGGAAAGGGGGACACATGTCTGTTGGACGGATACGCCGCAACGGACGTCAGCACAGCGAGAACTCACCTAACAAGTAATGTCAGCTAAGGACGAAGCTCGACCCGCAGGCGCGTGGAAGCAAGCATAAGGTGTCAACTTACACTCGACCGACTCCTAACTAGTTCCTACAAAGGCCCCTACCAATTGTCTAAGTCACAGTTTTCAAGAGAACAAAAGAGGATGCTTCCTACAACGCTTGCTAGAGCCGAACACCTATCAAACACTTCGGAAACACCACAGAACTTGAAGGAGACCCTACGAATACCTATAGGCCACTCTCCCTAAGGTCTGTGAACCAAAGTCACGACCCAAAACACCCGGTGCAGAAACACGTAGGATGTCTGGCCGAAATCTGCAGGTCTTCGTTTCCAAAATCTGAAGTGCCTAATGTGTGGTTCTACTCAATGTGAACGTGTGGATATGCTGCAATGCAAAATCGGACAACGTATGCTCACCCAAACAACCGATGAAGCTCGTAGAAGAAGCTCCCGAAGTCGGACCGTATGCGCGCAATGTTGGTATCGGCTCGTAGCTCTAGTCAGGGGCAACACGCTGCACTTCTCCACACTCGATTCCGACCACCGTAGCACACGTAGCGTCAAGACAAAGCTCACACTCTCTCTCACGTACACAGTACGCTCACTCACAAACTTCAACTTGTTTAAAATGACAAAAGGTCCTTCATTAAGGTCAAAAAGTGATATATATACCTTACAACTTCTCAAACCCTAAAGTTTCAAAATCATCCATCTACTCCTTCTAACTATCAAAACTGGGATACAATCTGGAAACTTCTGTAAGTCCCAATATTTACAAGGTGAAAAACCGGGTTTTCCTCAATGAATGACTAATTACAAAAAATAATAATCCGCCGAGTAGTTAGATGTCGTGGGGTGTGTCCAGCTTCTAACATCCCCCCCTCCTTGTTCATGTTGTCCCCGACATGGCCTTGATCTTTTTGCTTCACCTTATGGTCTCCCGCATCCTTAGCAGCGATTCGTACCGTGCATGTAGATTCAGCATTGTTGGCCCAAAGATGTCTGTATGCATGGTAAAGAACCCCGTGTAGAAAGATTCTTCAAACGCTTGGAGGTGATAAGATGGGAGAAACATGATTCTTTGATATAATGCATGTATCACCTCCTTGGAAGGTTGACCTGACATCTCATACGCACATCTGTATGTGTCCTGGAAGAAGAATATGCTGTCAGTCACCTGTCCTGGCTTGAAGGTTTCAAACACTGCTAGGATGGTCCTGCAGATCTTTCTCATCATGATGCATGTAAGGTCAGGTGAGCCAGTGAACAACTTTATGGCGCCCGTTAGGGTTTTCACCATGTATTGTACACTTATTCTCTCACCTGCCTTCACGCCTGGCAGCTTTGGGTAGTTCAGCCAAGTGGGTTGGCTTCTCTGTAAGATTTCGTGTGCTTTCCACGTCCTAACCCGTGGTAGAGGGCAGAAGCTGAGATTGTCCCTGATGTGTTTAGGTGCCTCTACCAAGTGTATTAGGTACTGCGGGTACTTGGTAAGCCAAGCTTTCCTCCACTTGGGCTGAGAATCTACTATCAGCCTTACTCCTTCTGGCCTCGAGGTGTCTGCGTTGTAGAGAGGGACCGTTGGTTCTTCTCTGATCCGCTGGTTTATTGTTGCCGCTTCATATTTAAGCAATGGATATGGGAGAGAGGGTTGTAGCCATTCACGCCTGAGATTGCTGGCGTCGATTTTCTGAATTGTCATTGATTTGAAAACCCTCTGTTCCCATTCCAAGGCCTCTTTGGTGCTCTTTCTGAGCTTTGCCTCTATTGCTTTTCGCAATTTTTCCTCTTCTTCTTGTGTTAGATCCTGGGGCTCTTGAGAGGAGCCTGCTATGCTTTCCTCTGGCATGGGTGTGTCCACAGGGTCCGACACATTGTTGAGGTCGATCCCCTCATTGGCAGCTGGCCCTGAGCTCTCTGGTTCTGCTTGTTGTTGGCTTTTCAACTCCTCTATTTGCGCGAGGAGTGTCTGCTTATCCGCTTCTGCTTCGCCGCCCATAGTCACGAGGAGGTCATTGAGTTCAGCATTTACTTTTTCTGCCTCCTCGAGCTTTATCTTGATGCTCGTCAATTCTTCTTGTAGGGCCTTTTGGCTGTCCTCCAATCTGGTTTGCATTGCAATAGAACCTTCAGCCATGATCACCCTCTGCTTCTTCTCGAGAGTCAACTGCTTTTGGAGTTCTTGCATTTGCTCTTCATACATTTGACTCTCCGAAATAATTTTAGTTGAGCTTGTAGCTCTAACTCGCGCAGGTGATGCTCTCAGCCTCTGGATGGTTTGATCTTTGACTTTTAATTGGTCCTTGAGCTCAAGGACTTCATCCAGGCTTGCTTCTTGTTCTATTTCCGCCTTCTCCTTAGCATTCCTCAAGGCCTCTACTTCTTTTGTTTCTTCTGCTAGCTGGAGTGTCAGATTATCCCTTTCTTTTTCTGCATCTTGCAATGACTTGCTGAGTTGCAGGCACTCCTCTTCAACTGCTTGCAATTTCTTTGCCGCTGCCTCATTTGCTTCTTCCTTTGTTTGGCAGTTTTGTAGAGCAGTGGCTAGGCTGGCCTGGAGGTCAGCTTCTCTTTCTTTGTGTCCTTGGATTTTTGCCTGCAGTAAATCTCTTTCCATTTTGGTCTTTACTTCAGTGGCTATTAGAGTTATCAACTCTTCGTCTGATGCCACAGATTGTGCCCTTATTCCAGCTAGCATTGTCATCACCACATCCCATGTCATAAAAATTAATATCTATCCAACCCAAATGATTTTCTCATATTAAACTGATCACTTAATGTGGGAGAATACACGGGAACAAGGGTTAAGATATAGACATGTGCTTATAGATCTATCTCAACACGGGGCCAATGGTTAAGGGGCCCAAATGAGAGATGGTCTATCAAAGAGCAAGGCTAACCAATGGAGCATAAGACCTTAGGGTTAGCTTCATTGAAGACCTCCAATAATGTGTGTAAAAGTCCTTTGACCTTAGGCAAGCTAGGGCTGAGCTTGAGGTGGGAACCCGGCCTAAGCTCGAGGTGCTTGTCCTGCTTAAGGTGCTTGTCGTGCTTGAGGTGCTTGACATGTGTTGAGCCAACAGAGGATCACACCCACATTTTTTGCTCACACTCATCATTTTTGTAACCATTGATTGTAATAAATGTCTTTCCGACATTAATTTTGATTTGAGCCATTCATTAAGTAACGGGACTCAATTGAGTTTCCAGCTTGTAATTCCGAAGTAATTTCACTTGCTGATGTAATTAGTTAGAGATGTTCTCACCTCCAAGGCTGAGGTATATAAGCCAAAGTTTTTGTAACCTAAGGGGGATTCAGATTATTAATCAAAGTGAGTTTTTGGAGCGCCGTGACTGTGTCTGAGAGAGAGAGAGAGAGAGAGAGAGAGAGAGAGAGAGAGAGAGAGAGAGAGAGAGAGAGAGAGAGAGTCTTATCTACTTGCTACGCGAGCTACGGAGCCGCCATTGGAGAAGCGACACCGCCATTGTGTTCGCAACGGCGAGAGCTACGCACAGATACCAAGAGTGCGCGCTATCGGCTTCTATGTGTGGTAAGTTCCTACGAGCTTCGGTGTGAGTTTTCTTCCAACTCGTGTGTCGGAATGGAGCGTGCAGCATATCTATAGAACCGCAACGAGTAGAGCTACACATTAGTACCATCGGGGTCAAATTTTGATCACCTGTATTTTTCGGCCTGTCTTCATACGCGTTTACCGCACGGAGTGGTTATAAGTTGATTTTGCAGTTCAAGTCTTTAGGGTGTTGTTCTTACCTAGTGTATAGACTTCCCCTTGAGTTTGAGATCGATTCAATGATTCTAGATCCTGTTTCGTATAGCATTCGTTCGTAGTACGGATTTCAGTCACTTGCGTATTTTAGAACTTAGATTTGATTTCCTTAGTAGTGATTGTCATTAGAAGGTCGAGTAGGTGATTTGACACCCACCTAGTTGTTTCCATGCGCCTGCGGGTCAAGCTCCGTCCTCGTCTGACAAATTCTGTTGTTGGTTGAGTTCTCGCTATTTAGCTTCCGCTAGCGGCGTAACCGCCTTAACATTTGCCGCCGCTGCCGGGGACGAGAGCCCTAAGTAGGTGACCTTAGACTAATCCTACGAGGTGAGTCGTATAAACTACTTTGTATACTTTAGTTAGAAAAGATCTAGGAGTGGTGGACTCCGAAGATCTCGAGAGATACTAGGAAGTGGGGTATTCCTGGGTCTTCCGTGTTGACAGTATTTTTAGTTTATCTTAGATTTGTTTGTTGTTTTGTTGGTGTTGAGTAGTTGTTGATAGAAGAAGAATTTGCTAGTCCGTGAGTGGCAGTGGATCTCTTTAAAATCACAATTACCAAACCCATTTTATGATTAGGAATAGCTTAGGTAGGACTTCATTTGATCCTGATTTAGAGCTAGTAATCATTGGAGTATTTGCTTGATATGGTTGATTGCATGTTAGATCACTAAACCGTCGAGTTAGTAGTGAAACTTGCAATAAACAAAAGTCAGATAAATTTTATGTGTATCTGGGAGTTGTTGAGCACTAGAGAAAGCTTTAGGAAGGATTCTGTGCCAAAAAACTGGAAATCTGCAACTTTAGACATCATACGCGTATGATGTCTAAATGACCAAACAGAGACCAAAATAGAAATTTTGACTTTACCAGAGTGTTCAAAAGGGGAGTTATACCTTAATTTCAACTTAAAACAAGAGCATTAACACTCAAAGAAACCCAAAAAGACAAGTCGGAGTCCAAGTAACGCAAAGAATAGGAAATTTTGGATTCAGATCTTGTTTTTACATTCAAACCTGACAAAAACACTTGAAACTCAATTATAAACATTGGAGAAGGCTTAAAACCAAGAATAGTCAAAACCTGGGACAAAAGACATCATACGCGTATAATGTCTTTTAGCACATCCACTGCTTATTTTTGATATCTGACCTGACAAGATTGTTACAAACACTGTAGAAAGCATAAATATCAAGTCTTGACCCAAATTGATGAAAAAGACATCATACGCGTATGATGTCTTTTACCTAATTTTGGACATATTTTGATACTTTGCCAACACAGATCCATTGTAATAGCTGTCTAGAGGTTATATTTCAAGTTTCATCCCATTTGGATCACAATTGACCCAAAACAAGTCAAAAGCAGAAAATTGCCAAGAAAAGCCTAAATTAGCCATAACTTGCTCAAACAGAGTTCAAACTGAATTTTGTGAGTGGACAGAGCATAAGGGGGCTACTGAGAGTGAGCATAACCAAAATAGTCTAAATCTGTGAAAAAAGACATCATACGCGTATAATGTCTTTTTCAGCATAACTGCAACAAAATTCTCACTTGATGAAACAGAAGTTGTCCAACTGACAAGATTAAACAATTGACCAAGTATCAATCAGTTTGGATCAATTCTGACCACAAAAACTTGGGGAAAACAAATTGCCGAGACGAAAAAGTTAAGTCCTTTAGGGGAATTGATGAATTTGAGATCGGGCAGGAATCTCCAGAATAACCGACCAAAACAAGGGGAACAAGCAAGTGTCATATCAACCGAGGGAAGTGTAAACCAAAGTTGGGTGCAACCATTAGAGCCGATCTTTGAAGGAAGTGTTTCTGATACTTCTTCGGAGAGATCTTACGAGATTTTCACCGAACACTTGGAACACTTGAACCTGAACAACAGAGAAAATATGGCAGCAGGATCATCAAACCCTTCCGCCACAATGAAGCTATTGTTCATAAAATACCAGTACGACAATGAGCAAGGTGCCAAGATCTACAAAGATGGAATGGACCGCTATTGTGTAAAGATAGAGGAGAGACCTAGTGAGTTCAAGGACTTAGTGCCTGTGAGCTATAGCGGAGATAGATATCTAGATGACGAGGGTACCATGTACTTGGTAGTCCTAAACCCTAACATTGTGGACAAGTGGGGATTGATGGGCACCAAAGCCAAAGTAGATGAAGAACTCGAGGAGAAAGCACCAATAATGAACTTCCCTGATGCGAGGTTAAGAAGAGGATGAAACTACAAGGATCAACACTGATAACATCTATGTGGGGCTATACAAATATAATAATGGGGAGCAAGATCTCTATTATAGATGTGAAGAACCCTACACCGGAGAGTTGACAGACCAAAAAAGACTTTATGTCTTTACCTACACAGAGGGATCGAAGTGAAAATTGCTGCTTACGACAAGTATGGGAGGCAATACTCAACAATGGGCAAGAAAGAATTAGAAGGATATACATACTTTGGGGGACCACTACATCAGTATTATGTTACTTCTAGCTCACAAAGACCAGCACCAACAAATGGAGTGCAAAACCCAATGACGACAGGAGGACAAAGAACTCAGGCTGCTGACTCTTTCAGTCAACCTCAGTACTCGAAGCCCGGACCAATGGGATCATTACATTCCAGAGAGTCAATGGATACGAATCGAGGTAGTGCAGTTCCAATCCCCACATATACCACTCCAGGTCCAAGGTTCGAAGCGGAACCATCACATTTACCTCCTAGTAGTAGATTCAGGGCAGGGGAACCGACAAGGGTAACCCATGAAGTCCATGATGCTAGAGAAAGCTTTAGCCGGGACACAGGAGCAATGAGATTGGTAGCAGACCATAGACGTATGAGACCATCTCAAGTAGCGAAGTGTATGCCAAAGAAGTATGGTGGTTCAGGAGATCCGTATGCACATGTGTCACTCTTTAAGCAAGTCTTAAGAGCTGAGCAGATAACAGATTTCCATACACAATACGAGGGATTTGGTCTTACTCTAGAAGGTACGGCATTGACATGGTTTCAACCACTGAACATAGGGGGATTCCATGACATTGACCATTTGCTAAGAGAGTTTGCTGAGGAATTCTCAAAACGAGGGATTAAGCACAATACGGTCTCACAAATATATGCTTTTAAACAGAGAGAACACGAAAAAGTGAAGGAAGCTTCACTTCGCTTCAAACAATACATTGAGAGATGTCCAGTACGTGAACGACCACAAGATGACAGACTATCTGTTCTCTTTATTGAGGGACTGAGAAACGACACTCTCAAGAAGGACTTGCACTTGAAAGCTTGTACAAGTTTCGAGCAAGTAACGAGAGAGGCATTGTACTTAGTGGATAACTGTACAGTTTATGGAGAGGTGTCAACGGATACAGATTTTGCATCCAGTAGCTCCTCCTCCGTAGCGAGCGAGACTACCACTAAAAAGAATGTTCAAACAACAACCATGCCAAATGTAGAGCAAATGATAGAAGATGCTCTAAAAAGGATGGCACCATACCAAAAACTATTGCCAAAAACACTGAAATGGTGTGCTATTGAACAAAAATGGACAAACCATCCAACAGAGGAGTGCTATTACAACAAAGGGTATGTAAGGGAGCGTCAGTATGCACCTCCTGCTCAATTAGCACCACCTCAGGTACATCCAGTACCTCGATACCCAATGGGAAATGTACCAGGACCTATGGGGATAGAAAGACCGCAACCGGTATTGGGACAACAACCACCTTTACCAGGAGCAAAACTAGTGGGCATTAGATATGCACCAACCTTAGAGAATCAGGAAGAACAAGCCTTAGTGCCTGTTCAAGCCTATTATGAAGAATCTGGTGCACACATGTCTCCAACTGTGTATTACCCACCAGAAGAACCCAAACAACCAGAACCATGGGGCATGATTGGGAATGTTGGAATACCAACAGTTACAAGTGCTTCTGATGAAGAGAGATACAATTTGGACGCAAGAACTTTGATGTTCATAGCTCATGGAGGGTTAACAGGACAAAGACCATCCTATCCACAAAGGACGAATCAAATGGGACCAAAACCAGCACTAGGACCCTGTTACAAGTGTGGAGGTGACCATCTGATGAATGTTTGTCCACATACGGAAATCATTAGAATTAACGCTTATTGCACTGAGTGTGGGGTTACTCACTTCATTGAGGATTGTTCAAAGAATCCAAACAAAGTGCAAAAGACGACATTGAATATGCTAGAAACTATTCCTACCAGCAGTGGGTCTGAAAATGAAACTCTGATACCAACGCAAGTTGTTACTAGAGCTCAAGCTAAGAAAACCACTAGAGAACCTGAGAATGGAAAGTTAGCGACTGAAATGGTTAGTCAAGGACCGCGGAGTCAGAAAAACACATGGAAAGCTAGAAAAGCACGCATGAAGTTGAGAAAAGAACGTGAAGACGCTATTTAGCTGAGGAACTAAAGCGAACTAAAGATAGATTAGAAAAACTTGAGAGTCAAAACGGGAAACGAGAGATGAGCCCGGAAAGAACGAAACAAAAGAGTATCAAAGAAACAACGAGCTTAAGCTCAGGGGGATCAGTGCTAGTCGACAAAGTACACGAACCATTGGACGCACTGATGAAGCTTACGAAGCTAGGTTAAAGAACAACCAAACACAAGAACAGAGGTGGATGACATACCCAAACGCGGAATTGGAAAAGCAGAGACTTGAAATGTGCCAGAGAATGATCGAGACTGCACAAGCCTTATTAGAACCACCAAAAGAAACAATGAATTGTGGAACGGAAAACCCAATTCAGCAAGGAGACTATCATTTCACGGGTAGCTGAAAAGACTCCCAGTGCACAAAAGCCTGAAAATACACACAAGGATGACCGCATAGTGTTGAACACAACCGATCAGGAGATAGAGAGTTTTCATCCAGTCATACAGAGGTCTTACGGAAGAGATGAGGATTACAATGAATTTTGGAAACAAGTGAGAGAGGCAAACTTTGCAAACGAGCTAAGTTGCCAAGCTAATCAGACAAATTGGGAAAAGGACATCAGGAACCCTCCCATAGTGGAATTTGAGGCAGGATCTCAAGTGGACTTGGATCTGCAATCTTACTGGGGAGATGGGGGCTCTGTTAGAACAATGGAGAGAAAACCTCACTCACTGAATACCTTACCTTCATACTTAGGAGAGTATGAAGCAAAATCCGAGATTAAAGCACTTCCCTCACGAAGAATCTCATCAGAAAAAGTCATGGACTCGCAAGGATTGATAGAGATCTTGTCAACACCAGTGACATGCACTATCACTCTAGCTGAGCTTTTGAGGCTAAGACCACATATGTGGACCACTGTAGGAAAATGCTTGGAGAAATTCGGGATAAAAGACCCAACATTGAGATTGAAAGAGGGTATACAAGAGCTGAGCAAACCACAAAAGAACGCTAAGCCTGTACCCTTAAACAAGGTCGGAGAGTATTGCGAAGGTGAAGAGGGGAATACAACCTTACCAGTTGAATTCCAAGGCGTGAACACGATGGCAATACTAGACAGCGGAGCTGGGGTAGCCATTGCTACAAAAGAAATCTGGAAAAAATGGGGGAAACCAGCAATAAGGAAGACTAGGTTGAAACTCCAATTAGCAGATGGACACATGGAGAAACCTATGGGGTTATTAGAGAAAGTCGTAGTGACTTCTTGCGGCATTGAATACGAACATACTTTTGCTATTGTCGATTTTGGCAAGGAGAATAACTATGATATAATACTGGGAAGACCATTCATGAGACAGTTGAAAATGGTCCAGGATTGGGGCTACGATCACATATACCTGAGAAATATGGAAACCACTACACGTGTGAACCTGAAAGACCATAGCTACAAAGATGTGAACCGAACACCGGTAGAGGAGTTTGATTCAGCTACTTTGGCGGGATCCGAATTTCCAGCTTGGTTAGGTAAACCCAAGGAGTTATGGATGTGTGGAGCTTCGAAATGTGGAAGTCTGAAACGAGAAGAAGGTGTTTTAGAAAGGGCTATCGAAGACGAAACTTATATAGGAGAACCCTTTCCAGAGGACACGCTTGAACCATTAGAATGGACACACATTCTAGCAACCCTAGATGTTTGTGCAATTCCGGATGGTCCCACAACGAAATATTGCGACAAGGACGGGTACGACGTGGTTCCGTACTTCATGTTGAGAACTGTACTCGAAAAAGAAACTGAAAAGAACGATACACCGGAAAAGGAAGATGAAGAGGAGGTGTTTCACGACATTCCCGATCATCCTGAGTGGGGAAATGAAGTAGACAACGAGTCAACGGACAATTCAAGCGGAAACAAAGAAACTATAACAGATGTCCGATTTTATGATTTTCCGAACCAAACTAAAAAACACCAAAAACGCTATAGAGCAAAGGAAAAAACAAAGGGGGTTAGAACCAATCCGATGCCTAGAATAAGAGGAAAAAATCAATTCCTAATGCTAGTAAAGGCGGAAGATTGTGTTAAGGACAAGGTTTCTGGAAGAATGAGAGGCAATGATCAAAAGAGCTTACGAAAAAACAAAAGAGGCTCAAGAAATCGAGTTCAAAGGAATGGAACGAAAACTGAAACTGAAAAATCAGAAAAGAACAAGTGCAACAGAGAACACACGGAGTCCAAGCTAGAACGTAGAAACAAGTACAGAGAGCTCAAGAAAACTCTGAAAGAAGTTTGGACAACAGAATTTGAGAGTGGAGAGGACGAAAACGCCAAAATCAAGGAAAACATGGATGTTCCCTCTCACTATAGGAAATTCACAATAGAGGATAGGAAGGTGGTATTAACCCCACCTATTCGAGAGAGAAAGGAGAACGAATCTTATGACGGACCGGAGGATGCAAAAAAAGTTGATTTAGCAGCTCCAGGTGAGACACCTAGACCGGTGTACATAGCCACAGATTTGTCTCCAGGTGAGGAAGAGAGACTTTTGAGTCTTCTCAGAGAGTATAGGGATGTGTTTGCATGGTCTTATAAGGACTTAAAGGGAGTTGACCCATCGATATGCCAACACACAATCCCACTGAAACAAGACGCAAAGCCTAGCAGACAGAGACCATACACATATAATGATACGTTTGCTAAGCGAATCAAAGAAGAGATAGATAAGCTAATGGAAGCTGAATTCATATACGAGATTGAACACACCGATTGGGTATCTCCAATTGTGGTGGTACCCAAGAAGAACGGAAAACTCCGAGTGTGTGTCAACTTAAAGAAAGTGAATGCTGCAACAATCAGGGACAATTATCCCCTGCCGATAACTGATCATGTTCTAGAGCGTGTATCAGGGAAAACAGCATACTCCTTTCTTGATGGTTTTTCAGGATATAACCAGCTAGCCATAGCACTGGAAGATCAACATAAAACAGCTTTTGCAACTGAGTGGGAAATTATGCTTATAGGGTTATGCCTTTTGGTCTAACCAATGCTCCCGCAACCTTCCAGAGGCTGATGACGCATGCTTTCAAAGAATACTTAAGGTTGTTTCTAGAAATATACATGGATGACTTATGTGTACATTCTCTTTGAGAGATGAGCATCTAGAACACCTAAGAAAAGTATTTGAGAAATGTAGGACATATCGCATTTGTCTCAATCCTGAGAAATGTGTGTTTATGGTCCGACAGGGCAGAATTCTGGGACATATTGTCTCACAAAACGGAATATCCACGGATTTAGAGAAGATAAAAGTTATAGTGGATATGCCTAGACCAACCAATGCGAAACAAGTACAGAGCTTTATGGGACATTGCGGATATTATAGACGATTCATTTACATGTACGCTATAATAGGCCAACCACTTTACAGGCTAATAGTGAACTTTGAATGGACAGAGGAGTGTGAGGAATCGTTCAAGAAATTGAAAGAGGCACTCATTACTGCTCCAGTCTTGAAATCACCAGATTGGGAGAAGATATTCCATGTGCATATAGATGCTTCGGCATATGCAATAGGATGCATTCTGGCTCAGCCAGAAGAAGGAAACATGGATTTTCCTATCTGTTACGCCAGTCGACAGCTCAACAATGCAGAGAAGAATTACACCACAACAGAGCGAGAGGGATTAGGAATGATATATGCTGTGAAGAAATTTCGGCATTATCTTCTAGCCAACAAGTTTGTGTTTTTTACGGATCACCAAGCCTTGCTCTACCTAGTGAATAAACCATGCAATACCGGGAGAATAGTGAGATGGTTCATTATCTTACTGGAATTCGACTTCACGGTAGTAGTAAAGAAAGGAAAAACACATCTTAGAGCTGATCATCTTTCGCGATTGACGAATGGAGAAGACCCTATAGGAGTAGATGACGACATGCCAGACGCGTACTTGTTCAACATAGAAATGATACCGAAGTGGTCTCAAAATGTCGTTAACCTATTAACCTATGGAGGAGAGTTCGATAGAAGAGAATACAACCAGAAACATATTGCTATTCAGCAATCCAAGAATCTTCAATTGGTTGCAGGAAGGTTGTATCAATTGGGAAATGATCATGTTTTACGACTATGCATCAATCCTGAGGAATATAATATATATCTGTGCGAAGCACATGTTCAGGAATGTGCATTTCATTGTTCAAGAAGGAACACATATAGGAATTTGTTACAATTGGGAGTCTATTGGCCAGGAATGAAAGAAAGCGTACATGAATATGTCACTGTATGTATTGTATGTTCATCAAAACCGCCAGCAGAGTATTCGACATTATATCAGATAATGATCGCTCCAGAATGGAGTCAGTATATTGTTGAATATCTCACAAATAGAACTTTCCCAGAAGGAACGTCAAAAGCTCGTCAGAAATCTGTAGAGACAGAAGCTAGAGATTACGCTTTAATAGGAGATCAACTCTATAAGAGAGGTAAAGACAACCAGCTTAGGATTTGCGCATCAGAGTCTGAGTATGTGATAATCCTAGAGCAAGCTCATGGAGGAGTAGGTGGAGGCCATTTCTCAGGTGATAAGACAACAAAACTTGTCTTAGCCGCAGGAATATGGTGGCCAACATTACATATGGACGCTGAGGAATACGTTAAACGGTGCGATGACTGTCAGCGGACCAAAGTACCACTTAAAAGAGATGATATGCCGCTTAGACCAATGATGGGGGCAAGAGCTTTTGCAAAATGGGGGATTGATTATGTCGGACCCATTTCACCTCCTGCATATAAGACTCATGCACAATACATCGTTGTGGCTACAGACTATCTAACAAAGTGGGTCGAAGCAAAGGCAACTCAAAAAGCAGATGCCAGGACCACGACACAATTTCTATATGAATACGTCTTTGTACGATATGGATTGCCAATAGAAATTGTGAGTGATCGAGGCACACATTTTATAAATGAAGTGATAGAGATTCTTCTAGATGAATTCATGGTAATCCATAGGAAATCAGCCCCGTATCATCCACAAGCAAACGGACAAGCTGAAGCAACAAAAAAAACCATATGCACGGTCCTTACGAAGATTGTATCTGAGTCGAGAACTGACTGGGACCAGAAGTTGCATTCAATATTATGGGCATATAGGGTAGCATATAAAACATCAATAGGAACGACCCCATATAACATGGTTTTTGGGCTAAATGCTATCTTACCAATAGAATTCTTGATTTCAACCTTAAGGGTGGCTAAGGATCTAGAGTGGACAGGGCACGAGCTTTCTGATAGAATAGATGACCTGGAAAAGCTAGATGAGCTTCGCCTAAAAGCAGTAGCTTCTATCTACGCTCAAAAAAGGCGACAAAAAGAATTTTTTGATAAGCATGTGCGGACTAAAGAGTTTAAGGTTGGGGACTATGTCCTAGTTTACACTCTGAAACAGCATGCTAAGAAGCTTAAAAAGCGAGGGATGGGACCTCTGGTGATTAAAGATCTATCACCAAGTGGAGCCGTCAAGCTTGCTACATTAGACGGAGAAGAAATGCCCAATTGGATTAGTGGATGCAGAGTGAAAAAGTATCTTTTGCCGCTAACCCAAGACATGCTTCTCAAAATACATCAAGAAAAGCTGCGTGTCCAGAAAAAGAAAATGATTTTGGAGGAAGCGCAAGCCGAGGCGAAGGAAAGAATGGAGAAAAGAAGACTACTACGTCAGAAACAGCGCAATGAAGGAGCAATACGAATAAACGCAGTCAGTATAACAGAAATGGATAATGACAAAGAAGAACCCATCATTGAATGCAAAGTAGGAACCAACCAAATCAAAGCCTGAGCACTATTGGATTCAGGAGCTCAAGCTAACCTACTTTCACTCAGTTTGTATAGACAATTGACAAATGACACTAAACTACAAACTGCCAAGCAAGAGTTAAAGAGTTACTCTAAGAATTCAATCAAAATTGTCGGATGCACAGTTTTACATATGCAGATTAACCAGTATGTGTATCCTCATATGTTTTACGTGGTTGAAGACCAAGCTACACAACAACCATTATTGCTAGGACAACCATGGCAGAAGCAACACAATGCAATGATTGACTGGAGTTCTAAATCAGTGCTTATCAAATACGAAGGTGAAAGTCAATCAGTTAAGTTCACCAAAGGAGAAGAGCCAACTCCAAAGGACGAATCCAAAGACAAAGGTAAACAACAACCAGAGAAAAAGAAGAATCAATGGCAACCAAAAGTTTCTATACACTGGATTGCTCTTCGACGAGGAATTCTCAATAGTGGATAAGGAAGACGAGCAATAATATAACAGCTCAACCTTAGGAAAAAACGGAGTCAAAGTTGGTATGGAGACCAAAAAAGGTTGTGCCAGAGAACACAAAGGTGGAAAACAGAGTCTTCAATACCAGACAAAAAAGTGATTCCAGACAATCAAGGACAGTGAAACAGATCTGGATTCCAAAGAAGTTCATGACGGCACAAAGCTATAGCAAGCAAATTTGGATCCCAAAGATTTGTAAACAGGAACTCCCTTCAGTACAATCAACGGAAACTCCTAGGTATTTCAAGTCGAGGAAATCAACACAAAGAACAACGCAAGTTTGGGTCGCAAAGAGTTTGTGGAAAGCACAAGTGAAGCGGAAGCAGATTTGGATTGTAAAAAAGAACAACAAAGTAAAGAAGAATCCATCTACTGATTCTACTACCGAAGTACCAAAACCAACCCAAAACCCGACCACCAATCCTTCAATCAAACAAAGAGCAGCTTTATTGGAAAGACTGTTATATCATCGCTCTACAATTGCATTGGGAACTTATGACCAAAACAACTACAATGCTTCGCCCACAGACACTTCATAGTCATCCGGGAGGACTCAGACTAGGAGGGGGGGAGGTATACAGGTATACAGGAGTTACAAAGCAGCTACAAGCACCAAAAACAAAGAAAAACAAAAATTATATTACAAGGGCAGTGTCTTACATGATTTTGCAATTTTTATGTTTGATTGCGGATATTGATACTATTTATGCCCTTATATACCTTGTTTTGCAACAAGAAGAGATCAAATGATGAATTTGGGTCTCTAGACGTGTAAATATCACTAAATAAGAGTGTTTTTGGAGCTAAAAAGTGGTAATCCAAGTCCAGAAATCACAAATAAGTGTATATTCATATACACAGGGTTACCAGCTATTTATTGTGTATGTGTGGAATTTTTTGGCTTCAATTTGCTATTTTCCTTTATTTTTTATGATTTTCTTAATAAAAATAAAAGAAAAATAAAAAAGCAGGTGAAACGAGATCGGGAAAAAGAAAAGAATAGACAGTGATGGTCCTAATGACAAGGGCAACCCATGGTAAAAATTGGGTACAATTCTGAAAAAGTTGCGGAAAGCCCGAAATGACAGAATTTTGGCAAAGTGGACAGATTTCTCAGAAACAGGTCAAACGGAGTCCAAATTGAGAAATTTCAAATCCTAAAGTGCATTTCACGACGAGATAGGAGCACATGTCAAATTTGGTAACAAGTGATCCGGGAAGTCCGAAGTTAAGTAATTTTCACTTCACTTCAAGCTCATTTCCACTATTACCTTCTTGGAGAGAGCAAAGAGCACACAGGAGCATCCAACCTTCTACAGCCTTCTACGACTGCTACGAGAGCTCAGAGGACACCAGACATGAGAGGTAGACTCGTTGCCATAAGCTTTTGATGCTTATCGTTAACTTTTGTCGCGAAAACTGACCAAAACCAAGAAACAAGAGCAGACGTGGAATGGGGAAGAACGCTAGGTAGGGGCACAACCACCTAACCAAACCTTGCAAGAACTTAGAGGTGGGTTACCCTAGCATAGAAGATGGGTTTCTAACACTCAAAGCTCGAGAAAGAACGACTTGAAAAACCCTAGGTCAACAGAGCCTGCAAGAGGCAAACAGGAAAAAGTTGTCGAAACGACACAAAACTTCTCAGGAAGCTTAACAACATCGAGGGCAATGCAACCATGGAGTATCTCCAGGTTTGGACCACCAAAAGTAGGTCAGAACAACCGATTCGGCTGCGGACACACAAAGCGTCATTTTGGCATAACGGCTGAAATTGACGACCGAATGAAATGAAACTTCACAAGCAGCTTCAAATATACATGGATGACTTATGTTTGCAAGCAAAACCCAAAAGAAAGCTGATTCACTTACCGATGGTGAAAAAGACGCTTTCGGGCAACCAAAAGGAGAAAGATGGAGAACGGGAAGCCAAAGTCAAGTTCAACCAAATAGATGGCTTCACAACATATCCAATGAGCTGGAAATGCAACTCTCGAGAAGAAAAGTTGAAGAAATTCAACTCCAAGGCAAAAAGACGACTTCGGAGACTGAAATGCCTATAAGGGGGCTTTTTAGCTAAACTAATGACTTTTTAAGTTGAAAACTAGTTAGCAGGGCTTAGGGCACTAGCACAAAGCATTCTTTGCACAAAAAGACCAACATTTCAAGAAAAGACATCATACGCGTATGATGTCTCACAGCATGAATTTCACATCCATTTCAACATTTGAGTGCATAGCCTCATTCCACATGTTAAGCACATCCTATGAACCAAGTATCATGAGAATTGGAGTTAGAAAACCCAAGGAAAACCAAAAAGATGCAAAGTAGGCCATAAAATTGATTTTTGGTCCTAATTTTGTCAAAATAACTCCAAACTCATTGAAACTTTGTAGGATTGTTGATTAACACATCTACAAGCTATCTGGAACCAAAAAGCACCATTTTGACACAAAAGACATCATACGCGTATGATGTCTATTTGCACTTACAGAGCCAAAACTACTCATTTGTCATCATACATTTATTGTATATATCTAATACATGCTACATATGAAATTTGGAACCATTTGGTCAAGAGGATCACCCCATTAGCCCAATTGAAGGAAAATCCTTCACTTAAAGCCTATTTTTGGCCCAAATCCAACATACTCAAATCCAAACCAAGATTTGAGTAGGGACAGTCCTTCACTAGTACATGGGGAGTCCACAGAACCAATCCCATGCAAAATTGATGAAAAAGACATCATACGCGTATGATGTCTCCAGAGCCATTTTTAGCCCAAAATCTATCCAAACTTCATAAATCCACTGAATAAGCCTATCTAAAGCCAAATCCAAGCTTATAGAGAAATTTGGTCCAAAAATACACTAAAAGACATCATACGCGTATGATGTCTCACTATGTGATTTTGGCACCTCAGGGCTTCAACCACCAAACAGAAGTGATCTACATGCCATTTGAAGGTGAACCACCAAGTTTTATCCAATTTAGATCATAAAATCCAATTCCCTTTCAAAATTTTGCAAAGAGCCTGAACTGGACTAAACTGGCCAAAACTTGACCAAATGGTATCCAAACTCAAATCCAAGCATATGATACTCATGTATACACTATCAGATACAAGCACAACCAATATGAGGTCATTTTGACACAAAAGACATCATACGCGTATGATGTCTCCAGCATGATTTTGAGCCCAGTTTGCATATTTTTTCACCTACCCTGCATCCTTAGGCCCTGAATACCTCATGTTTCAATTTTCAAGTCATTTGAATAGTTAAAAGCTTCATTTCGGCTTTCAGTACTAAAAAGACGCTAACTTCTGAAATTGGAGTTACAGGATCCATGGATTCCGCCAAGTTATCAGCAACAAAGAGAAAAAGACCGACAATCAAAGATGCTCTTGCAGAAGCAGAACCCTTTGACATTCCAGCAGAAACCCTCAAGCCAACCAAAACTTGGGTGGAGGAAGCAGTACTGGAACAAGAGGGAATAAAGATCTACCAGGGGACTTTCAGAGATCCTCAAGGGCAAGCGGTGGATATACCGATGATCCCACAAGAATTGGTGGATTATAGCAGGTCAGAGAACATCAACAGGTACCTGGAAAGGGTAGACTTGCACAGATTCTTCACCTCGAGACCATCAGGTGTAGATACAAGAAGAGTGTACGAGTTGGCAACATCCATTCAGAAGGATGGGAAAGCCACATTGACAGCAATAGATGGAGAGAAAGTAGAGGTACAGATCACTCCACAGCTCATTGCAGATGCATTGAAGCTGCACAACAAAGGGAGCTCTGTCAGGGAAAGAAGGGAGGCTATAGAGGTTTATGGGTCCAAGAAACAGAATGCAGCCTATGGAGATATGGTAGACCAAAGAGCGGCAACCCTTTGCCGATTGTACAACCAGTTTCTCCATATTTGCAGTAAAAGACCGCAAAAGTATACGACACCACCCCATGCCATTGCAACTACCATCACATGGGCATTGAAGAGCAATATGCCAAAAGAGGTGAATTACGCTCAACACATCCACGAGCAAGTAATTGCCATGCACAACGAGAAGCCAAAGTATATAGGAGGAGCTGAAGTTCTGACAAGAATAGCTTATGAAGCTATTGGAGCCAGAGATCAATGGCCAAAGGTTCCCTCCCAGAATGAGTGGCTTAGAGAAGCCGATGAGGAGGAAGAACAGCTTGAAGTATCCAAGAGGGCGTCCACAAGAGCACGCAGGAAACTAGAAATAGTTTCAGAACCTGAAGAGAATGTGGATGAGCCGCTTATGAAGAAAGCAAAGAAGAAGGTTGCTCCCAAGCAAACCAAAAGTCAGAAAGCGGCAAGAATGGAAAGACTGGTGGAGCAGTTTAGAGCGGAAAGAGCTCTAAAGGGGGACTTTGAAGAAAAGTGGGTGCCAGACCCCACCAAAGTCGAAACTAGCTCAGCCAGGCCACATGTTGATCAATATGATCAATATATTAGAGCTTATGAGGAGTCAGAGGCTATACTGGAGCAGCAACCTGTTGAGCCATACACTGAAGAGGAAGTATAGCTTTTAAAAGCTGAGCTAAAAAAGGACGACAAGGGGAAGAAGAAAGTAGATGAGTCTACTGAACCTCAAGAGAAAGACGGGCAAGCAAACAAAGGGAAAGCCAAGATGACTGAGGACAATCAGCCCTCCTTTACTGATGTACCAAGCCCGAAGAAGACGGAAATCATTGTGGAAGAGACAGTAGAGATGGACACGGCTGGTATGGAAAAGCCGGAGGCCGGGACCAAGGAAAAGGAGATAGATCCAATTCAGCAAAAGAAAAACGATTATGAGGATCTGGTAGCGATAGGGTACACTGAAGAAGAGGCCCTTGAGGCAGTTTATGGGATCACCCTACAAAAACAAGATGATCGGAGAGGGACGAAGGAAAAAACAAAGAGTACAAAAGAGAGTGAAGAGAAACTGGACGAGCAGAACGTACTAGAAGAGCCGAAGCCAGTGGAGGTGGTGGCAGAAAAAGCTTTAGAGTTGACAGATGAAGATGAAAAAGACATGCACATGGTGCATGAACTGCTCAGCAAGATCAAAGAAAGATCCAAGGCAAAGGAAGTGGAGATTGAGACAGCCAAACAAAGAGAAGCCGAGTTGCAGAGGAAATTAGAGAATGCTATGACTGAATCTGAAAGTCATAAAGCATCACTCTACGACGCGGAAAACGAGAGAGACGGCTTGATACTCCAGCTAGCCGAGGCTTCAAGAGAAGTAACAAGTGCACAGGAAGCAAGGGAGCGGATGGAAGACGACTTGGAGGCGGCTAAAGATGAGCTCATTGAGCTAAGGGAGAGAGTCGAGCTCCAAGAAAGAACAATCACTAGACTCACGACTACTCCGAGAGCTAGCAAAGCAGGGACCGAACAAGAGGGAGCTCTTGTACCAGCTCTGGAAGACCAGGTCCGAAGCTTACAAAGAGAGCTAAGATTAGAGCAAGTGCAAAGGTTGCACATTGCGGAGGGATCATTGGCAGCAGAGGAGAGGCTCACTTTAGAAAATCAAACACTAAGAACAGAGAATGAGACCCTCCGCAAACAGCTCCAAGATCTACAAGAGCAACAAAGAAGAGAGACAGAGACACCAGAAGAAGAATCAGGTGGAGCCGCCATAGAGCTACCAGAAACTGGAGAGGCAACCACAATTGAAGATCCAGCCCCAGTTCACGAGGTGGCCTCGACTTTAGGAATCTCTGAAGAAGAAGAACAAAGGCTCCATGACCAAATAGAAAAGTCAGCAGAGGAGAGTGCCAAGGCGGAAATGGAATGGGAGAGGAGACTCCTCATCTCCATTAGACTTCAGGGATTAGACACAAAAGTGCTCCATGAAGAGTGGATGCAACCCAGCCTGCCTTTCCCTTTGATGAAGTTTGAAGTGATACAAACGAAAAAGAGAATAGAGGAGGAGCAGTATGTCGCTCTTTACGAAGGCGACATTACAAAAGAGGAACAATCAAAGAAGATTGTAGATTCGCAGCCTAGATGGAGGAAAGGTTGGCTGAACAAATACCCAGCCTACCTCATCTACTTGGTAGAGGCACCAAAGGAGATTCGGGAGGATGCAACCTTCTGCCCGGTGCCAAGAGTCAGAAGCTAGAAAGAGCATGGCAGGATTGCAGAAAAGAAGCCGAATTGGCTTAATTACCCCAGGATGCCAGGACCAAAGGCAGGAGAGAGAATAGGTAAAGCCTACATGGTGAAAACCCTAACGGGCACCATCAAGCTCTTTACTGGCTCTCCTGACCTTTCGTGTCAGATGCTCAAGAAAATTTGCAGGACTCTCTTAGCTTGCATTGAAGTGTTCGCGCCAGATAAAGCCACGACCTCGAGTCTACTATCGACGGCCGACACAGTGACTGATATGATATATGATCTTTCATTGCAGCCTTCTCCAAAAGTGTTGCACCTCCTATACCAGGGGATTATGTTTTTGCCTAGCTTCCACATGCAAACATTCGAAGAAGCTTTCTACACCGGCTTTTTCACCCACGAAAGTAAAATATTCGGCCCAACCTTGACCATCGGCAACCTACGATACGAATCACATTTGCAGATGCTCAAGACGACAGGACTTTATTGACCAAGCATAAAAGTCATGTCAGGGACGACATGAACGCGGAGGGGGGGAGTGTTGAGCCAGCAGAGGATCACACCCACATTTTTTGCTCACACTCATCATTTTTGTAACCATTGATTGTAATAAATGTCTTTCCGACATTAATTTTGATTTGAGCCATTCATTAAGTAACGGGACTCAATTGAGTTTCCAGCTTGTAATTCCGAAGTAATTTCACTTGCTGATGTAATTAGTTAGAGATGTTCTCACCTCCAAGGCTGAGGTATATAAGCCAAAGTTTTTGTAACCTAAGGGTATTCAGATTATTAATCAAAGTGAGTTTTTGGAGTGCCGTGACTGTGTCTGAGAGAGAGAGAGAGAGAGAGAGAGAGAGAGAGAGAGAGAGAGAGAGAGAGAGAGAGAGAGAGAGAGAGAGAGAGAGAGAGAGTCTTATCTTCTTGCTACGCGAGCTACGGAGCCGCCATTGGAGAAGCGACACCGCCATTGTGTTTGCAACGGCGAGAGCTACGCACAGATACCAAGAGTGCGCGCTATCGGCTTCTATGTGTGGTAAGTTCCTACGAGCTTCGGTGTGAGTTTTCTTCCAACTCGTGTGTCGGAATGGAGCGTGCAGCATATCTATAGAACCGCAACGAGTAGAGCTACACATTAGTACCATCGGGGTCAAGTTTCAATCACCTGTATTTTTCGGCCTGTCTTCATACGCGTTTACCGCACGGAGTGGTTATAGGTTGATTTTGCAGTTCAAGTCTTTAGGGTGTTGTTCTTACCTAGTGTATAGACTTCCCCTTGAGTTTGAGATCGATTCAATGATTCTAGATCCTGTTTCGTATAGCATTCGTTCGTAGTACGGATTTCAGTCACTTGCGTATTTTAGAACTTAGATTTGATTTCCTTAGTAGTGATTGTCATTAGAAGGTCGAGTAGGTGATTTGACACCCACCTAGTTGTTTCCATGCGCCTGCGGTTCAAGCTCCGTCCTCGTCTGACAAATTCTGTTGTTGGTTGAGTTCTCGCTATTTAGCTTCCGCTAGCGGCGTAACCGCCTTAACAACATGCTTGAGGTGCTTGATTAAGATGCTTGAGATGCTTGAATGGCTCCATGCTTGAGGTGCTTGACTTGCTACACGATTAAGGTGCTTGAGGTGCCTTGAGATGCTTGCCTGAGATGCTTGTGGGAACACCCCCTAGTTCAAGTGCTTTGTCATGCTTGATGACTAAGGGGCTTGCTCATCTAAAGTCAAAAAGATCCCTACAAGGAGGGGGGCGAGCCTACAAGGGGGGGGATGAGAGAGAACACACACACACACACACACACACACACACACACACACACACACACACACACACACACACACACACACACACACACAAGGAAAGCCCCAGCTTGAAGAGGCAGCAAGGACACTTGTCAAGTTCCTCCCCATGTTGCCCTCATGGTGTGCCTGAAGCCTATTGGTTAGCCACCCAAGGGGTCCAATGATAATTTAGGATATTTAATTAATTAATTTTGCATTTATCAAGTCCTCTCTCTCAAAGGGGAAAGGGGGACACTTGTCCCAAGGCTACCCATGTTGCTTGTAATGGCTCCTGCTTGTGATTGGCTAGGCCTGGAGGGGTCCAATGAGCTTCAAGCATGAGCTACAAGGGGGGGTCGACCCAAGCAAGCTAGGGGGGTGCTTAGGGGGTATACTCAACCACACACACTCACAAACACTCTCATTGGGTGCTATGCAAAGTGCAAGAGCTCCATCTCCTTCTCCAAGCTCCTTGAGAAGTTGAGAGCCTACACCAACTCTCTTGGCTATGGAATGCAAATCCAAACAAGAGCTATGCTTCAATGCTTAAGCTTGCCATCTCCTCCTTCTTCATTACTATGCTATTATGTATGCTAGCAACAAGAGTATGATAAGTGAGGAACTACTTTTTTCTCCTATGAAATGTTTCTTCTTCCTCTTCCCTACCCTCATTCCCTGCTAGCTCTCTCCACCTTCGAAGGTGTTTGAGGTCTTGGAATTGAGGCTTGGGATAGTTAATGCTTTCTACAAGTGCATGTTATGCTTATTGCAAGAAGGCTAATGGTTTATTGCAAGTAGATTAATTACTTAATGCAAGTAGATTAATTGTATTGCAAGGTAGATTAATTATTGCTTTAAGCACAAGTTGATGCATAAAAAGTATACATCTTCATGCACTCAAATGATTTAGGGAACACAAAGATTAATGATGTTCACAAGTTCTTGATTGTTTCCAAGCTAAGATTGATTGTTGAAACTATGCAAAAGCTTGGTGTGTGAACCTTCCATCTTCATATTGCCAAGGAGGTCTCGAGGAACACAAAGATTGTATTGTACCAAGTCTCTCTTAATGAGAGAATCTATAATACAAATGCCTTTTGGAGGGGGGACCGGCTCCACATAAATCCGGTCCTCAACTGTTGTCATATTCTCTACACTCTCTCTCTTGTAAAAGTATTGTTCATGCCTAGTTAATTAAGTGTTATGATAGAGTTGCTACTACCAATTAAGTTCACCCTCTATGCTCTCAAAATTGCTCACTCTAATTCTCTTAATTCCGCTATTCTCTAAGTTCATAGTCCATTCCCATTACATTGGTATCAGAGCATTTGGTTTCTCTTTTCTTGCTTAAGAAGAGGGGTCCTTAAGTAGCCTATAAATGGTTGATGTTGTTAATTATAATAGGGTAAGTGGAACTGGGATCTAATATCGGTTTTGTTAAGCCCACTATTTGGGGTATGGTGCACACCTCGGGAGCTTTGGACTTAATAATGGAGTCTTTTTGGACTTGCCTACGGCTTTACCATTATTGAGCCATAAGAAGTCCAAAAGGAGCTAGCCCTTGGCAACTCTGCTATGTTAGACCTACTCCTCTACTCTCTATAATTAACCACTTTGAGCCGTGGGTGTAGATACTTAAGAGCCGATTTTCAAAGGCTAAGAGGAGTGGCAACTAAGGTTTTGTATTGCCAAAGCATACACTAAGTATAAACATAAATTTTGTTAACATGGCTGACAATAATCAAGAGAGTAGAATGAACATTGATAGCTTTGATTTTGCACATGAAAGTGCTAATGATGATGCTCCCATGCTTATCAAATGTCTTGTTTCTAAGCTGCAACAAGCTATGGCAAACCCATTCCTACAAGGCGAAGTTTTCCAACAACTTCATAGTTATGGGATTCTCCAAACTTCCCCAAAAGAGAGAGCACCTGAGAAGTCTCTTCATGAGATTTCCAAGAGAGGGCTCTCTACGGTGAGAGAAGAGGAGAACCCATACGAAGCGCTTAAATGTTTACTAGCGGGCTTACCTCCATCCAAGAAGAAAGACAAAGTCTCTACTTTAGAGCCTTCACCAAGAGGAGGAGAAGGAAGTGAATCTTCCAATACTTCCAAAGATATGGCTCCAAGAAGACGGCAGCCTCAACGATCTCCAACTTCCCCCAAGGGGGAAAGATCACTGCAAAGTCCTCCTCCTCGTTATCACAAAAGGGAAGAGAGGTACCAAATAAAGGAAAAGGAGAGAAAGAGGTCACCCTCTTCTCCATCTTCATCAACTTCCTCATATTCCAATGAAGGTAGCGGCTCTTCTCTCAAAGAGCCCCAGAGGAAAGGCCATCGCAAGTTCTATCCGGTATGGAGAAGGTCCAAGAAGCTAAAGAAGTTCAAAGAGGGAGGGAAGAACACCACTTTCCTTGCCTATGCTGGCACCTTTGGTGCTATGGACAAGGTCTTGGACTTCATCCAACAACTTGATGCGGCCTTTGGTGATGAGGGCTTCACAGAGTCCTCTAAACTGCGTCAAGTGTCTACGCATTACCAAAGTTCCGCTCGACAATGGTGGAACAGCCTACAAGCCCAAAGAAAAGCTCCAAAGACATGGAAGGCTTTAAGAGCCTCCATCATAAAACAGTTTCTGGCAAGCAACGCTCAAGAAAATGTCCTCACAGAATGGCAAAACTTGAAACTCTCTCCCTACGAGTCTATCCAAAAGTATGTAGATAAGTTTTGGGATTTATTTCTCAAAGCCACTATCTACAAAAAGATAGACTTTGGGGAGCAAGAGAAACAATTATGTGCGGGTATTTCTGAAGAGAAGGCCGAGTATATTAACTCACAAAGGCCTAATACCATATCGGCGGTCATACACCATACTATGGTCGCCTCTCAAATCGATTCCCAACAAGGGGTTAAGAAAAACTCTAAACCCATGGAAGTGAAGGATCAAAATGAGCCTAGAGGGAGGAATAATGCTCAAACTTCCTCCAAAGGAAACTCTAGCAACACCGATAACAAAGCTAAGGAGAAAGGAGTCTATAAAGGTAAGAATAAACTCTCTGTAATAGAGCTAGAGTGTTATCGTAAGGATAACAAATGCTACAAGTGTGGACAACAAGGGCATGTCTATCGTGCTTGTCCCCAAAGAAATGCACGCAACAAGCCACCTTGAGTTTCTATGTTGGAAACTCCAAAAGAGGATGCTTATAGAAAAAGGCTTTTGTTTTTCCTATGCTAGGAGATATGTACATACATGTTTATGAGTCGGGTAGTATCCTATTCCTTGTAAATATGCATGCTTTCACAAGTTAATGAAAATTTATATTTTCATATACATGATTTATGTTAGAAAGTCTGTAAATGAATTTAATGTTTCAACCAATAACAATATTATTAAATTAAAAAAAAACGGGAATCAAGAGGAATTAGAATTGTCTAAATTCCTAAATGGATTCCAAAATGTTTTTATTGATGATATCCCCATGAGCTATCTCCACAATGAGGGGACAATGGCCATACAATGGAGCTTTTACCATGAAGCTCATTGCCTAATAAGCCTCCTTATTGAGCTTTACAAGCTCCACAAGAGGAGTTCAAAAAGGCAATAACATGGAGTCGTAAGTTTCGAGAGAGATTCAATAATTAGGTCACATTATCTCTAAAGGTGGTATTTCTATGGATCCACAAAAAGTAGAGGTAATAAAAGATGGCCTAATCCAAGGAATCTACATGAGTTGCAAAGCTCTAAAGGTATGAGTGCATACTAAAGATGCTTCATAGGAAAAATCCATGCTTATAGCAGGTCCAATACATGACTTAACAAAAAAGAACGTTAAGTATACATGGACCGCAAAGAGAGAAAAATACTTCTAAAAAGTTTAAAGAGAAACTTATTTCTCAACTTATGGGATCTCTCAAAGCTATTTGAGGTCCAATGTAATGCCTGGATGATTGCCTTTGAGCAAAACTTTGCTTCAAGAAGGGAATACCATAGCATACGAGATTCAAAGACTCAACTCCAATGAGCGAATGTTGGTCATATACAAAAGGACCTATGAGCTGTTTTAAATGCTCTAGACACATGGAAGTACTTCTTGCGGACTCCATTCATGATGCAAACCAAGCTCTTGGACAATCAAATGAGGTAGGAAAATTTCTTTTTGCAATTTAAATTCTACTTTGCTCACATTGCTGGCAAGCACAATCATGTAGCCGATGCACTTTCCCAATGGCCAAGGGTAGATAGGATATCAATAGCAACTTACAATGAGCTATGTTTTATGATAGTTAAATATGCTTCTAACCCAGGCTTTAGGGATATGATAATAGCTTTACAAATGGAAGAAAAAGAACCACTCACGTAAAAGGATGGTTATCTTCCATACCTCAATAGGCTATATCTTCCTTACTTCCCATGCTCCTTCCATATGCGGGGCCAAGAGAAATTCGAATTTACTCTGCTAGGAGTAAAAGCATACTTGTATTGGCTTACCAAGAAACAATAACATACAAGAGAATGTTTCAAAATGTATGGTATACCAAAAGATGAAGTATGAAAAAAGGACCATGGCTTGCCAACATCCAATTGTGTCGAATAGAAATCCTACTATGACCACTAATTTTAGTCTCTATCAGAATTAGAGTAATCCTCTTATGCCGGCCTACTATTCCAACGGATGGCCAAAAGCAAAGTTACAAAACTAATGATCCTTGATCTACTAAAAACCTGTGATTAGAAGTAGATCAATGCTCAAAATGAGAGAAGTACTTATCTTAACAACAGTATGTCTCTAATAACGTGAACATACTTCTAAGGAGAAACTACCTTTCGAGGCTAAAGACGGAAGATCCAAAAGTCCCTTGTAGCTTAAGATACCTGGGAAGATCTTCATTGCAAAGGAGTATAGCCGAGATCAAAACGAATCTTTTTACAAGATTAAACAGGCTATATCCATTTATTAGCTAGGCAAAAGAGGCTCCTGTCGTTACGCACAAAAGAGCCTTATCCTTTAAAAAAAAAAAAAGAAGTTGGGTCTTACTAAACTTTCCCAAGGCTCATCTAAGGCAAATGACACACAAATGAGGACCCGCCACAGATCGAGGATGAAGCAGAGGAGCTCCAACCCAAGTTCATCCTTCCACAAGAAGACAAGGTATTAAGGAATGGTAAGATTACTGACAGTATCTTATTTAATTATCCTTTCAAAGATGCTAAATGCATGCAAAGAACATGGCTTAAGGATAATATGAACCTTGTTAATGATTCTTACAATGACACAAAAGAGTAAGCAAATGTAAAAGAAATGCATTTTAAATGATCAATGTTTTTGTCTTATAGGACTCTCTTTTTATGTTTTGTGCACAAATTTTAAAGTATGCATACTTAGGATCATGTTTGTGGTGACTACGTCTCCCAAACACCAAGTAGACCTTGTCACTCTACTTTGGAAGTATGATATGGACTAAAAAGAGCAGACATGCTTGCGGCACACAATGTCTCTCAAGCACCAAGTGGATTAGTCATCCACTCTGGAATGATGTCGTAGGGTAAAAATGGATCCTCTACCCGCTAAGACCAATGGACTAATGGGTGAGACTTTACCATCTCTACCTCATAGTCGAGGACGACTATGATTTCAAGAGAGAGGTAATGTCATAAAAATTAATATCTATCCAACCCAAATGATTTTCTCATATTAAACTGATCACTTAATGTGGGAGAATACACGGGAACAAGGGTTAAGATATAGACATGTGCTTATAGATCTATCTCAACACGGGGCCAATGGTTAAGGGGCCCAAATGAGAGATGGTCTATCAAAGAGCAAGGCTAACCAATGGAGCATAAAACCTTAGGGTTAGCTTCATTGAAGACCTCCAATAATGTGTGTAAAAGTCCTTTGACCTTAGGCAAGCTAGGGCTGAGCTTGAGGTGGGAACCCGACCTAAGCTCGAGGTGCTTGTCCTGCTTAAGGTACTTGTCGTGCTTGAGGTGCTTGACATGCTTGAGGTGCTTGATTAAGATGCTTGAGGTGCTTGACTGGCTCCATGCTTGAGGTGCTTGACTTGCTACATGATTAAGGTGCTTGAGGTGCCTTGAGATGCTTGCCTGAGATGCTTGTGGGAACACCCCCTAGTTCAAGTGCTTTGTCATGCTTGATGACTAAGGGGCTTGCTCATCTAAAGTCAAAAAGATCCCTACAAGGAGGGGGGCGAGCCTACAAGGGGGGGGATGAGAGAGAACACACACACACACACACACACACACACACACACACACACACACACACACACACACACACACACACACACACACACACACACACACACACACACACACACACACACACACACACACACACACACACAAGGGAAGCCCCAGCTTGAAGAGGCAGCAAGGACACTTGTCAAGTTCCTCCCCATGTTGCCCTCATGGTGTGCCTGAAGCCTATTGGTTGGCCACCCAAGGGGTCCAATGATAATTTAGGATATTTAATTAATTAATTTTGCATTTATCAAGTCCTCTCTCTCAAAGGGGAAAGGGGGACACTTGTCCCAAGGCTACCCATGTTGCTTGTAATGGCTCCTGCTTGTGATTGGCTAGGCCTGGAGGGGTCCAATGAGCTTCAAGCATGAGCTACAAGGGGGGGTCGACCCAAGCAAGCTAGGGGGGTGCTTAGGGGGTATACTCAACCACACACACTCACAAACACTCTCATTGGGTGCTATGCAAAGTGCAAGAGCTCCATCTCCTTCTCCAAGCTCCTTGAGAAGTTGAGAGCCTACACCAACTCTCTTGGCTATGGAATGCAAATCCAACCAAGAGCTATGCTTCAATGCTTAAGCTTGCCATCTCCTCCTTCTTCATTACTATGCTATTATGTATGCTAGCAACAAGAGTATGATAAGTGAGGAACTACTTTTTTCTCCTATGAAATGTTTCTTCTTCCTCTTCCCTACCCTCATTCCCTGCTAGCTCTCTCCACCTTCGAAGGTGTTTGAGGTCTTGGAATTGAGGCTTGGGATAGTTAATGCTTTCTACAAGTGCATGTTATGCTTATTGCAAGAAGGCTAATGGTTTATTGCAAGTAGATTAATTACTTAATGCAAGTAGATTAATTGTATTGCAAGGTAGATTAATTATTGCTTTAAGCACAAGTTGATGCATAAAAAGCATACATCTTCATGCACTCAAATGATTTAGGGAACACAAAGATTAATGATGTTCACAAGTTCTTGATTGTTTCCAAGCTAAGATTGATTGTTGAAACTATGCAAAAGCTTGGTGTGTGAACCTTCCATCTTCATATTGCCAAGGAGGTCTCAAGGAACACAAAGATTGTATTGTACCAAGTCTCTCTTAATGAGAGAATCTATAATACAAATGCCTTTTGGAGGGGGGACCGGCTCCACATAAATCCGGTCCTCAACTGTTGTCATATTCTCTACACTCTCTCTCTTGTAAAAGTATTGTTCATGCCTAGTTAATTAAGTGTTATGATAGAGTTGCTACTACCAATTAAGTTCACCCTCTATGCTCTCAAAATTGCTCACTCTAATTCTCTTAATTCCGCTATTCTCTAAGTTCATAGTCCATTCCCATTACATCCCAATCATTCGAGGGCGGGTGCAGATCTATCGTGTCGGTAGAAATCTCCTTAAGTTCAACTAGCCAGATGCCTGGCAGCTGTTCTTCACTTCGTGTCCTTGCCAAGTCGAATGCGACTGTGGCGGCTTCTTCCTTTGAATAGCCTGCAGCTAGCAGGTCCAAAAATGCATAGTATGCTTCCTAGAGCTTTTTTTGTTCAGATGCAGGCTTGGCTTCTGTGTTCAGGTTCTGTCCTGTGCTCTTGCTCTCCATCCTGGTGTTCTTCTTGCTCGTCGCCGGCCTTCTGATCTTCTGGAGCAGGGCTGCTAGGAGGTGGTGATGGTGGTGGGCTAGGTTTAGGGCTACCTAGTAAAGTTGTAGGTTTGCCCTTGAAATCCCTATCTGCTTTCGTCTTTCTTTCTCTTTCCTTGTTTTCTTGTTCATCTAGCAACGTTTGCCGTATTTGCTCCACTTCTTCCTCGGTGAAAGGGATGTGTGGAATGTTTTCCGCCGCAGCATCAAGAATCTCGAAATTCTTGATATAGTCTTCGAAGCGGTCCCTCTGCACTCTTCTTGAGGATCCGGACATCGACTCAAGGGATGGCTTCCATAATTCGTTAGATCATCCTTGAGGGCTCTTTCTGCTCGGAAACTCTCCATTAGCCTCTCTAGTCTAGCCGCTTTTTGTGATCGAGTCTCTTTGGCTGGCACTTGAGCAGATTCTTTTTTGCCTTTCTTCTGCTCAGGTTGCTCCTCTTCCACTGGCTCCAGTCGTCTCTTCAACCTTGTAGCCACCCTTGGTGCTCGTTGTGGCTCGTCTTCTTTGTCTTCCTTTATCCTTAGCCAGTCATTCTGAGATGGGGGGTCAGGCCACCTTCCCTTGGCATGTAGTGCTGCATAAACTACCTTGGTTATCATCTCTCCTGGCACTATGTAGGTTGGCTTTTTGTTTCCCATCTTTACCAGGCTGTCTTGTATGTATGCCGCATAATTGAGTATCTTTGGGGTGCCCTTCGTCATTGCCCAAGTAAAGGTTGTGGCAATTGCACCTGGCGGAATCCTGTACTTCTGCGGCCTCTTCGTGCACATGTGGAAGTATTGGTTGTACAATTGGCTCATGATCGCCACCTTTGGGTTGGAGATGTCTTCAAAAGTGTAATTAGCCTTTTTCTCTTTGTACACCTTTACTTCATCCCTTCTCTTTGTCACACTGTCTCCCTGATTGGAGAGATCTAGTGCATGGGAGACAACCCTTTCCGTAATAATGATCTCTGTGTTGGGTCTGCCGTGCAAATCCGTCACCTTGGCCACTCCATCTTCTCTAATGCTGGTCACAAACTCCCATACTCTTTTGACGTCCACCCCTGCTGGGATTGCTTCAAAATAGTTATGGAGGTCAATTTTCTCCAAGTAGCCGCCCATTTTGCTCCGGACAAATTCATTGAGCTCCCTTGGCAGCATTGGTAGCTCTATTATATTTCCGTCATTGTCCTTGAATACTCCTTGGTAGATTTTTAGGTCGTTTGACTCTAGTAGATCTTCCCGTATCCAGGTGCTTGTAGGCTTTAATGTTCCCTGTGGAATGACAAATGGTTCCACCTCGTCCAGATAGTCTTTGATTGTCATTCTCTTCTTCTTTGCCGGTGACTTCGAGGCTGCCATAGACCCTGTTGTACTCAGCAATCCAAAGTTTAGCGTTTTTTTTTCATATCAGCTGCTAAACTGAGTTTTACTTATCCAAATGACTTGAAAATTGAAATCATAGCTCAAAAGAAACTTGTGAAGCTGTGCATGTGCTCACAGTGCAAATTTGACCAAAAAAATCCATCTAGACATCCTACGCGTAGGATGTCTTTTTCTTCAGAACTGGTTCATACTTGACTTGTAGGTAGTGTAAGGCTCATGGAACATGGTTATAAGCTTGGATTTGAATTTGGATGTCAAAAAGTGGAATTTTGGGCTGATTTAGGCTTTAAGTCACAATTTTGGTAGATTGTTATTATAGGAAGCAATTGATGTCCAAATGGGTTGAAACTTGGTATATGGGCTCAATGCATCATGGTATTAGCTCCTATGATGTCATTTCTTGCACAGAAGTCTAAATCTAAGCTTAAGACATCCTACGCGTAGGATGTCTTTTTCTTCAGAACTGCATGAAACTTGATCAGTGGGTTGTCCTTGACCTGTGGAACATAGCCATGTTCTTGGATTTGTATTTGGATAATATTTGATGCCTGTAGGGCTCTATGAGGTGTTTTTGGGCTCAAAAAATGTATCTTGAAGGTGTTGGGGGTCAAAAGTGATTAGAAGGGCTTCAAGATTGACATATGGGCTCTTGTTGATGAGGTTATTACTTCTGAAATGACAAAACTTCTCCTTCATTCCCAAAAGGTCCATTAGACATCCTACGCGTAGTATGTCTTTTTCTTCATTTTTGCTCCCAGACCACACAGAAAGTTAGCTGATGTGTATGTGAATGTGTTGTGCAAATTTCATGAGATTTGGAAAAGATTTGGTAGGTTAATGGCCCTTTAGTGCCTTTATGCCCTATCTTTGCGTTTTTCCATGCATATGAGGTCCAATCTCTTCCAAAGGTGATGAAATTTGGTGTAGGGCTTGTGAATGTCATTCAGAACATGTGCATGGCAAGAATTGTTGGGTTTTGTGCCAAGAATTTCCCTTGAGACATCCTACGTGTAGGATGTCTCCTGGTGATTTTTCTCTTGTTAGTGCTCCCAGTGCTTGCCCTTTGCTCCCCTAAGTCCCTTTTAAGCCTAATTTCAACAAAAAAGTCAATTGGGTAAGTAAAAACTCCTTGTGTGGACTTCAGAGCCTCTGAGCCGTTTTCTGACTTTTGGAGTGCTTTTTGGCGATGAAATTCCTCGATGTTGGTCTTCATAGCTTCCAAATCCTTTGGGGATCCTTGCCATATGATTTTTGTCGACTTTGGCTTCACCGGAGCTTCATTCGGCAATTTGTCGCTCTAGAAGCACCCGTGGAGGTGTTTACATACCTTTGATGATTTGTGGTGGTCCACCACCATAGGACTTGGTTGTTGATGGTCTAGGAAAGCCGCTCGTGAAGTTTGGTGGCAAACGGACTTGCGGTTTGACCACAGGTGCATTTTGACGCTTTGTCTGTCTGATGTCGTTTCTGAGGTTTAGTGCCGCTTCGGGTCATGTTTTGGTCATGCGGGTCATATGGACTTGTCGAGCATGTCGATATGCTCCTACCCGTAAATTTTGGTAGCATTTGATCGTCGTTTCGCCGATTTCCCATTTGGTGGCCTCTTGCGGGTTTCTGGGAATTAGGGTTTTTCCCGATGTTTTCCCACTGCCATTGGCTATCCAGGAAGGGTCTCCTAGACTAGGGTAAGCTGCTGATGAAGTCTTGTTGCTTTCGGGTTAGCCGTTAGGCCGCCATTTCTACTTGTAGGTCTCTACCGCTCGCTTTGTGTGTGACCTCTACGCTAGTTTTCGTGACAGAATGACAAACATGCGCGAAAAGCTCAAGGTGGTGAGCCTACCTCTCATGTCTGGAGCTGGTCGGGTAGACGTATGTGTCGTAGAAGCTGCTGGAAGGTCGATCCGCTCTAGGTGGCAGAAGCTTTCTCCACAAGGTCAATAGTGAGAATGAGCTAAAAATGGGGTGAAAAATTCTTATAATGGAGGTCTCCGAACCATTTTTCATGAAATTTGACATGTGCTCCTATCTTTCTGCAAGATGCGGTTTAGGCTCAAAAAATTCTTGATTTGGACTCCATTTGCTCTGTTTACCAAAAATTTGTCATTTCGGCCAAAACCTGGCCAAAACACACTTTTTGCTTCAGTCTCATAATTGCACCCCCACTGTACCGTAGGTTGTTCTTTAGTCACTGGTCATCCCCATATTTTTTGTTTTTCATTACGACTGTTTTTCACCTGCTTTTTGTATTTTTGAAGTTTTTCTGCCGAAAATTAGCAAAATTAAAAGGAAAATAGCAAATCAAACCCAGAAAATCCCCATAATTCATAACAGATCACAAACATCACCGCAACACATTATATACACTCTCATGCAATTTTTGTGGCCAGATTTCTCCGTTTTACCAATATTTTGCCTGAAAAATGGCTATTTCTACATATATACACACACCTAGGGGCTTAATTTGGCGTTTGGCCCCATATTCCTGTAGCTTCATGCTGTATAAGGGCATATATACTTGGGTTACTCCAGAAAATTTCACAATCAAACGTCAACCCTGAAAATAGTCAAAAATTGTGCCCTTATTTGCTATTTCTGTTGTCGAAAATTGTGCCCTTATTTGCTATTTCTGTTATTGGTTCCGCATTGAGAATGCCTCCCCCCCTCCTAGTCGGAGTCCTCTTGGACGACAAGGTTTCGCCTCGGAGTATGTGCCGTGCATAGGTTGAAAAAGTCGTGCTAATGCGTGGCCGATTAATGTGGCCCTATTTTATGCATACTCGGTCAATGCATGGAAAAATTAATTTTGTGTAAGAGAAGGGAATAAGCAAGATGCTTATTGGCATTCGCCGTCGAGGTTTCCTGTTTTCTTGGCAAGTAGCAGCTGTAACTCTACTGCTCTTTGTTTAATGGTCTTTTTGGTCAGAGGCAACTGCGTTGCCGACACTGTTGATGGAGTCGTAGCTATTTCGGAGGATGTGTTAGCTATGGGCCGTATGGCCTTGGCTTTCCATTGGTAGTGTGGTGCGGCCAACTTTGCCCCTTGTTGGTTTGTCATCGGCACCCACTTATATTTGTTTGCCCGGTTGACCTGTAGATGTCTACTTTCCATCGTTGCTTGTATCGTAGGTATTTGCTTTGTCTTTTGCTTTGGTATCCAAATGTGAGTGACATGAGGGTTTTGGCTAAGCATTTTCTTTAGAATCCATATCTGCTTGGTTACCTTGGTTTTTGGTTGCACCATCTGCTTTGTTAGAATTCGGTTGTCACATTGTGTTTTCCCCCTCATGGAGTTTCTATCCTTCCGCATCCATACTTGTTTACCTTGTTGTGGTAGTCTAGATTTTTGTAGTGTAGTCGGTGATTTCAGCTGTCTGTGATGAGCATGGTTGGCCGTTAGCTGGTAGTTGGTCTCAGGTTTCGTGTTGATCATTGAGGGTATTTGTTCTTTGGTATTTGTTTCCAGTGATTGCATGGCTTGCATTTGATCCGGATGTTCCTTTTGAGCAAAAGCTACCACCTGCTGTTCGTTTTCGTGCTGGATTTTGACCGCCTGTGCTTTCCAGTCTATTTGGACATTGTATGCTTTTTGCCAAGGTTGCCCTAGAAGCATTGGTTGTTGTGTGCTTTCATCTATCACCACATAGAATTTGTGTGGGTAAATATATTGATGTAACTGTATATGCAATATAATCCACCCTAATGTTTTCAATGGATGTGATGTGCTACTTTCCAGCACTTGGGGAGTAGGATGAAGTTGATCTGCGACTTGGAGCTGTTGGTATAATCCGTAAGAGATCAAATTTTCTTGAGCACCCGAATCGAGCAAGGCTGGTGATTCAACTTGATCATTGCCCACCTTGACTGTAATTATTGGCTCGACTGTGTCTTCTTCCAAGTTCATGAGTCGAATGGCATTGATTCTCAATGGTGGTTTACTTTGTTGTTGTTGTCACAGAAGCCGTCTTTTTGCAATGCGTTCTTGTGCTTTGGTTTGAGCTTCCTCCCGTACTCTCTCTTTTTCTTTCATTCTTTGCTTTCCTTGATGAATTTGTTGGAGCATCTCCTGTGTGAGTGGAAGGTGATATCTCCTTAGTCGACACCCACTAATCCAGTTTGGCATTTCTTCACCTGCTAATGTAGCAAGCTTTACGGCCCCACTTTGTGATAGATCATGAATCACAAATGGTCCCATCCCTCGCTTTTTCAGTTTCTTGGCATGTTGCTTCAATGTATAAACAAGTACGTAATCTCCTGTTTTAAACTCTTTGGTACGCACATGTTTATCAAAAAACTCCTTTTGCCTTCTCTTTTTAGCATAGATCGAAGCGACCGCTCGTAAGCGGAGTTCATCTAGCTTTTCAAGATCATTAATTCTTGAAGAGAGTTCATGCCCTGTCCATTCCAAGTTTGTTGCTACGCGTAGAGTTGGGATTAAAAACTCTATGGGTAGTATAGCGTTTAGCCCAAACACCATGTTGTATGGTGTTGTTCCTATTGAGGTTTTGTAAGCTACCCTATATGCCCATAGTGTTGAGTGTAGCTGCTGATCCCAGTCGGTCCTTGAATGTGACACTATTTTAGTGAGGACCGTGCATAGTGTTTTATTTGTGGCCTCCGCTTGCCCATTGGCCTGTGGATGGTATGGTGCTGATTTTCGATGTATGACCATGAAATCCTCTAGTAGATATTCAATGACTTCATTGAGGAAGTGTGTTCCACGGTCACTGACAATTTCTATCGGTAACCCGTAATGTACAAAAACATTCTCATACAAAAATTGAGCCGTGGTGCGTGCATCAGCTTTTTGTGTTGCTTTGGCTTCGACCCACTTTGTGAGATAATCCGTAGCCACAATGATATATTGGGTATGGGTGCGATATGCAGGGGGTGATATAGGTCCCACAAAATCAATTCCCCACTTTGCAAATGCCCTTGCCCCCATCATTGGCCTTAATGGCATCTCATCTCTTCTGATTGGTACCTTGGTGCGTTGACATGCATCACAACGTTTGACAAACTCTTCGGCATCCATTTGCAATGTAGGCCACCAGATTCTTGCAGTTAAGAAAATTTTCGCCGTCTTATCGCCCGAAAAATGGCCTCCACTTACTCCGCTATGTGCATGTTCTAGAATCAGCAAGTATTCGCTTTCACTTGCGCAGATTCGGAGTTGGTTGTCCTTGCCCCGTTTATAGAGTTGATTTCCAATTATCTGAAAGTCACAAGCTTCCAGCTCTATAGCTTTCTCCCGTGCTCTTGTAGTGTTCTCAGGGAATGTCCTGTTGGTTATAAAGTCAATGATATATTGACTCCATGCAGGTGCTATGTTCACCCGAAACAATGTTGCGTGATCCACTGGTCGCTTGGCACTACATACTGTACAATTGGTAACGTAAGAATGTGTATCCGCATACATAGTTGGCCAATAAACTCCTAATTGTTTCAGTCTTTGGTGTGTTTTCACTGTTGAACAATGAAATGTACAACCCTGGACATGAGCCTCTTCCAGGTAGCACTTGAATTCTTCCGGATTTATACATAATCGTAGGATTAGGTCAGATTCAAGATGATACAACCGTCTTGCTATCAACTGGAAGTTTTTTGTTTGTAGAATTGTTCGCTGTTTGTTTCTACGTCCTGTATTATCAAACTCACTTCCAAAGGATAGAATGCTAACTATTTCCTGAGACCATTTGGGTACCATTTCGATGTTGAAAAGATAAGCATCTGGTATGTCATCATCTACCCCTTGAGGGGCTTCCCCGTTGTGTATTCTTGAAAGATGATCAGCTCACAGATGAGTTTTCCCCTTTTTGACCACTACTGTGAAGTCAAATTCTAGCAATATAATAAACCAGCGTACAATTCTCCCTGTATTGCAAGGTTTATTTACTAGGTATAAAAGAGCTTGATGATCCGTGAAGAACACAAATTTGTTTGCAAGCAAATAATGCCGAAATTTCTTCACAGCATAAATCATTCCTAACCCTTCCCTTTCGGTGGTTGTGTAGTTCTTTTCTGCACTGTTTAACTTTCGGCTCGCATAGCAAACTGGAAAATCCATTGTTCCGTCTCCAGGTTGAGCTAGAATGCTACCAATGGCATATGCCGAAGCATCAATGTGCACATGGAATATCTTGTCCCAATCTGGTGCCTTTAGCACAGGTGCGGATATAAGGTTTTCTTTCAGCCTTTGGAATGAAGTCTCACACTCATTGGTCCATTCGAAATTGACTAGCAAACGATACAAAGGTTGTGCGATAATCGCATACATGTATATGAATCTTCGATAATATCCACAGTTCCCCATGAAGGATTGCACTTGTTTTGCATTAGTAGGCCTGGGTAGGTCTATAATGACTTTGACTTTGTCTAGGTCTGTGGTTATGCCGTTTCTTGAGACAATGTGCCCTAAGATTCGTCCTTGCTTAACCATAAATACACACTTTTCCGGGTTTAGACAGATTCGATATGGTTAAGACTTTTTGCAAATGGTCAATATGTTCTTCTCACAGAAGAGAGTGTACACATAGGTCATCCATGTAAATTTCTAAGAATATTCTTAGGTATTCCTTGAAAGCGTGAGTCATTAACCTTTGGAAAGTGGCTGGTGCATTTGTTAGGCCAAATGGCATAACTCGATATGCATAAATCCCCCATTCTGTGGCAAAAGCTGTTTTGTGTTGATCCTCCCTTGCTATTGCCAATTGGTTGTATCCTGAAAACCCATCTAGAAAGGAATAAGCCCGTTTCCCGGCCACTCGCTCAAGGACATGTTCTGTAATTGGCAAGGGATAATTATCCCTTACGGTTGCCGCATTCACCTTTTTGAGGTTTACACACACTCGCAGTTTTCCATTCTTCTTGGGAACGACCACAATGGGTGAAACCCACTCTATATGTTCAATTTCATAGATGAACTCTGCGTCCATCAGCTTATCAATCTCTTCTTTGATTCGTTTGGCAAATGTGTCATTATATGTATAAGGACGTTGTTTCCTAGGTTTTGCATCTGATTTTAAAGGAATTGTATGTTGGCATATTAATGGATCAACTCCTTTAAGGTCTTTATAGGACCAAGCAAACACATCTTTATATTTCGTTAGAAGTTGTGTAAGCTGTGCTTCCTCCTCGGGCTCTAAATCATTACCTATATAGACCAGCTGAGGCTTTTCACCTGGTTCTGCGAGGTCTATTCTTTTTGCGTTTTCAGGCCCGTCGTAAGATTCTTGGTTGGTTCTCTCCCTGATTGGTGGTGTCAAGATGATTTTTCTTTCCTGGATAGTAAATTTCCTATAGTGAGGTGGTACGTTCATGTTGCCCTTTTCTAACTCCCCTTTACCATCACTATCCTCTTCAGTGGTCCAGATCTCCCTCAAAGACCGTTTTAGTTCTTGGTATTTCTGTTTACGCTCTAGTTTGGTCCACTCTTGGTATTTTGTTGGTTCTTTTTTTGTTTTTTCAGATTTTTGTGATTTTGTTTGAGCTCGAGCTTTTCTTTCCCGATTCGCTTGTTCTCGCGTTCGTTCTTTTCGATTTTCTGAGAATTTTCTTGATATTTGATCTTTCACACAATCCTCTGCTTTTACAAGCATCAAATAGTGAGTTTTTCCTTTTATCCTGTGCATCAGGTTCTGTCTCACTTTATTTTTGGCTCTTTTCTTCCTATAGCGTTCTTGGCGTCTAGGGTGTTGATTAGCAAAATCATAAAACTTGATATTCTCTGCTTCATTCCCACGCTCACTGGAGGTGTCCGAACACTCATTATCTGCCTCATCATTTACTTCCATTTGCTCAGAAGAGTTGTAAAACTCTTCTTGTTCTGGAGGTGCTACCGTCTCTTTTTCTGGCATCACGCTTACCATGTAATAGGGTAGCACATCATAACCATCCTTATCGCAAAATTTTGTTGTTGGGCTCCAAGGCATCTTCAAGGAATGGCTCCGGAATATACTCTTTGTCTTCAATTGCTCTTTCTAACATGCAATCCTCTTTTCTTAAGCTTCCACAATGTGAAGCTCCGCACATCCATAGCTCTTTTGGTTGCCCCAACCATGCTGGTAGTTATGATCCTGCTATTGTAGCCGAATCAAACTCTTCCACAGGTGTTTGGTTTACATCCTTGTAACTATGGTCTTTCAAGTGTATTTTAGTTGTCGTCTCGCCATGTCTGAGGTATATGTGGTCATAACCCCAATCTTGGACCATCTTCAGTTGTCGCATGAATGGTCGTCCCAAGATTATCTCATAATTATTCTTTTTGTCGAAATCGACTATTGCAAATGCATGCTCATACTCGATCCCGCACGAAGTGACAATTACCTTTTCCAAGAGTCCGAGAGGCTTCTCCATGAAACCATCTGCCAACTGCAGCTTCATTCGGGTAGCCCTCAGAGCTAGTTTTCCCCATTTTTTCCAGACTTCCTTCGTGGCGATAGCAACTCCCGCTCCACTGTCAAGAATAGCTTTGGAAACCACTCCTTGGAATTCTACAGGTAGCGTTGTGTTTCCATCTTCTCCCTCACAATATTCTCCAACCTTATTCAATGGTACTGGCCTAGTGTTTAGATTAGGCCTGTCCAACTCCCTGATTCCTTCTTGTAGTTTCAAGGTGGGGTTTTTTACTCCAAATTTTTCCAGGCATTTTCCTACTGTGGTCCACATGTTTGGCCTTAGCTTTAGGAGTTCTGCTAACGTGATTGTGCATGCCACCGGGGTGGCTAACAACTCCATCAATCCTTGTGAGTCCATCACCTTGTTAGAAGAAAATATTTGAGATGGAATTGCCCTCACTTCCGACTTAGCTTCGTATTCTCCTAGGTAAGAGGGTAAAGTTCTCAAAGAGTCTGGTTGGCTGTGTCCCAAACTAATAGATCCTTGGTCTCCCCCTTGTGAATGCACCTCAAAGTTTATTTGTGATCTTGCCTCAAATTCTTCAATAGGAGGTAGGATCACATTCTTTCCTTTTCTCGTGCTATTCATGTGGTCATTCATTCTATTAGCCTCGTTGGCCTCTCTGATTTGCTTCCACAGATCATCTAGACCATTACCGTCCTTTCCCATCTCTGCCGATATTCTAGGACGGACCCCGTCACTTGCCCCTTCGGTGGTATTGGACACTATGATAGGCTCTCCTTTGGACTCATATTCATTAGTGAGTCTTTCCTTTGTTTCCTCATGTTTCTCTATTGTTGGTTGGATAGGGGTTGAAACTGGCACATCATGGCAATTTGCCGATTTTCCCAACGGGTCTTCCATCAATGATTGAGCCATCTCGATCATCTTTTTACACATATCCAACCTTTGTTTTTCTATTTCCGCATATGGATATGTCATCCATCTTTGCTCCTGGGTCTGGTTTTTTTTAAGCCGATCTTCATAAGCTCTTAGAAGCGCATCCAGCTGCTCGTTTACTTTGTCTGCTAGCACAGATCCTCCTGATCCTGCACTTTTGGGCTCAGCTATTTCCTTTGGTGCTATGGCTGCTGTGGTGTGTGAGCTTAGGCTGGCTAGATCTTCTAACCGCTCCAACCTGTTCTTTGTATGTTTCAACTCATCGGATAGGGCGGTTTGCTCTCGTTCTTTTCTGGCTTTCCTACGTGCCTTTCTTGCCTTCCAAGTGCTTCTCGGATTTTTTGTTTCTGAACTTTGGGCATCCGTCTTTGGTTCTTCTATTATGGGTTCATTCGTCCTTCTTTGGGCTTGGGCCCGTGTCACCGCCTGAACAGGTATGACTGTTTCACTTTCTGATACTCCACTGGAAGGTACTGTTTCCAACAGGTTCAAGGGGGTTTTTGCTCCTTTACTCGGGTTTTTAGGGCAATCGGGAATCAAATGAGTAATTCCACATTCTGGGCAATACGCATTGACTCTAATGATTTCATCATGGGGACAGTCTCTCAGCCAATGGTCTCCGCCACACTTGTAACAGGGGCCCTTGGGTTGTTGAGGTGCTCCTTGAGCTCCCCGGTGCTGGTAAGTCTGTCTCTGTCCGCCCATGCCTCCATTGGCTATGAACAACAATGTTCGTTCATCTAAGTTATATCTTCCTTCTCCTGCGGCCTGTATAGCAATTGGAGGTCCTTGATTCCCCATCATGCTCCATGGATCTAGTGTGAAGGGTTCCTCCGGTGGATAATAGATAGGGTTCGCCGCATATCCATTGGGATCCTCATAGTATGCATGCATAGGCACCAAAGCCTTTTCTTCTGGTTCAGTTACCGTTGGGGTGTATCTTACACCAACTGGTCGTAATCCTCGTAGGGGTGGTTGTTGCCCCAACACCGGTTGTGGTCTCTCTACACCTACTGGTCTTGGAAAGTTGCCTGCTTGATATCTAGGCATAGGTGGAACTTGAGGGGAAGCTACAGGAGCTTGGGGAGCATAAGGTCTCTCCCTCACATATCCCTTGTTATAGTAACATTCCTCGGTCCCATGGTTTGTCCATTTTTGTTCAATAGCACACCACTTGGGCGGTTTAGCCTGGGGTTTGGCGTACAAGTTGATCTTTTTTAGCACTTCATCTACAAGCTGTTCTTGGTTTATCGCTATTTCTCCTTTCAGTGTTGTCTTGGAGGACTTTCTCCCACTTTGCTGTGAAGATGAATCGTCATCAAGGTCCTTGAACTCCCCTTCTTTGTAAACCGCACAATTGTCCACAAGGTACAAGGCTTCCTTGGTCAACTCATTCAACGTAGTGCTCCTCTTCATATGTAAGTCTTTTTGGAGATCTGCATTCCTTAGTCCTTGGATGAATATCAGCATAAGTCTGGACTGAGTTGGCAGTTCTTCAACATGACAGAACTTAACATATCTCTTTAGTCTTAGGGATGCCTTCCGTACAGATTCTCCATCTTTTTGTTTGAATTTATGGATTTGTGAGACGGTATTATGAGCTATTCCCCTTTGAGAGAATTCCTCAATAAACTCATCAAACACTTCCTCCATCGACTCAAAGTCTCTACGCTCTATAGAGTCAAACCAAGTTGCAGCATCATCCTCTAGGGTTAGTCCAAACCCTGCGAATTGGGTAGGAAAGTCTAACACCTCTTCAGCTCTAATCACACGTACAAAGGCTGCTACATGATCTCTTGGGTCTCTGTTTCCTGTGTATTTCCTGTTTATCCATTTTTGCATTTGAGAAGGTCTAATTCTGCGATGGTCTACAAACCTCATCATGGGATCACCCCTTCCAAGTCTATACCCCTCCTCAGGCCTTCTGTAATAGGCTGGTTCCTCGCCCAACGGTGCCCCTAAGCCATAATTTCTAAAGGTTCTCGCCGGAGGTGGTCCTTCTCTTCGAACTCGTTCCATGGGTGGTCCTCCAAGTTCGGTCGACCCTTGTGTCTTTGGCTTACTCTCTGCTTGATACCTTGAATAGTGTGGTGGTTCTTGCAAATCCCTGAGCCCTCGAGCCGCTGGATAACCCTATCGGTTTCTGTCTGGTTCCATTGTCGCACTTTGTCTAAGCCATGCCTGCAATGATGGCTGGTTTACTGGTTGGTCTTGGTTGTTGAATGCTCGCGGTCTAGGGGAATGTGATGTAGCGTCATACTCATATGAGAATGGATTCGTTGACTGGCTTGGGGTGTGGATGGCTCTCGGCATTTCCTCAGGGGAATATGCTGATGCTCTTGGACCTGTTGCTCTTTCTACTTCCTCTGGGAGAATACGTTGGTATTCGCGCCCATATCTATCAACAAAAACTATGCCCTTCCCCATAGCAGTTTCATAAGAGAATAAGTAAAGAACTTTGTCTTTGCTTAGTTCGTCTACGTATGGTTCTTTACTGCGAAAGTAAGAGACAATACCCTCGCTCTCGTGTTTGTAGATTCCCACATTCTTGTTATAAGTTGGAACCCTGATTGTTTTCTTATCGTACATGAAAATAGCTCCATGCCGATCAATGTTTGCTGGAGGCTCTTGAGTTTCTGAAATCATTTTCCCTTTAGCCACGTTGTCTCCATATCTGTTGTAATCTTCAGGGTTGCTAACTATTAAATAGTGGTTTCCCTTTTTGTCTCGGAATCTATCTCCATCATCATACACGTGGATTATCTCCAATCTTTGTGCTGGCCTCTCTTCAATACAAATGCACTTGCGACCTCGACAGTCAGAATAGACTAGGGCTCCTCTTGAGTTTGTTCCCTCCAAGAAGATCACAGTAAGCCTGGAATCATTCGAAGGATTTTGGGAGGTACTTCCTCCTCGCATAGGTCCCTCATAGGCGAAACTTCCTGGCTATTGGCTCCCCATCATGAAGAAAGATTTTTCTGACGACGTGTCAGTATCACTACCTTCCTCAATAATCGGTGCTAGCGGATCTAACCTTGCCTGAGTTACACTCTCTTCAGTGGACACTACACTAACTTGGTCACCTGCCACTTTTTGGTCTCTAACAATGTATCTTCCTGATCTTAAATTCATCAAACTTATCAATGCAACTTATCACAAGTTCAACCACTAACCTGGTAATGGATCATTTTCTACATAATGTCTTGCTTTGTTGCTGAATATACCTGTACACAAGAGTTTTAATTTCGGCAATTGGATCAACGCATTTATCTGCTGGAGGTGATCTTAGTAAGGATTGGTATAAGTGGAGAGTTAATCTCAACCACTACTGTATTCTATACACTGTTGATGTTCTTGATTAGGTTGCTAATCTGAAACAGTACCCTTGCTTGATGTTGGCCAATTTACGTGAAAAAGCTTGAATTCAGTATTTTCTTTGTCAAATGGGCAATCACGGTCCAATTTTACCTTTGAAAGAAATTCTAGAGCACTTAAGCCAAATATAACCTCGCTGTCTAGGCCAAGTCAAATTTTCTCTCCAGAATGCCCCAATAGACATCCTATGCGTAGGATGTCTCATGCTGCATTTAGCCTGGATTTCTGCACTGTATTTTCCCCTTGTTGTGCTGAGCTTACAGCTGTTTTACTTTTTGATTTGGACTTCTAGAAGCTGGTCAATGAGTAAGAAATCTATTCCGACGGCCTGATGATGGTGTTGATCAGTCTAATCAACTCCAAATTGGACCAAAATTGACTAGCAGGATTGCCTTAGGCTATATAACCCCTTACAATGCTTAAAGTCCAATTATGGCTTCACTTTCTTGCATTAGACATACTATGTGTAGAATGTCTTTTTCTTCAAAATGGCTTTAAACTCAAGACTTCAGCTCTTATTGAGCTGCTGATCATCTTGGTATACTCAGATTTCAGTTTGGAGTCCTAAATCACTCAGTAGACATCCTACGCGTAGAATGTCTTTTTGGCCTGCTTGACCCCAGATTTGTTCCACAACTCCCCCTGATGTCAGTATCCCAGTGGTATGCTTAGATCTCAGTTTGGATGTCAAAAGTCTCAAACTTCTGCTGTTTTTCTTCTTTTAGTCAAAAGTGCTAAAGTCCACTTTGAACCCAATTTGCTTACCCGAATGAGGTGAAGACCCTTTCAGTCACTCAATATATCATGCAAGGCACACTCATGCAACCATCTTAAGGTTTTGGTTTCAAGTTGATTCTTTTGCACTAATTGGGTAGGATGTCTAGCAATTTCAGTCTATCTGGCCTTATCCTATCAAGAGATGGCCAAATTTCCCCTTTGCAGTTGAAATTAGGGTAAACCCTACCTTCAGAACACACTGGTCACCTCAAAATTCCAAAATTCCTCCCAGATTGGCCTGTAGACATACTACGCGTAGGATGTCTCCTAGCTTAAAATCAAAGTTTTTCCTGACAGGAATGCTGCTGATGCTCTTTAGGCCTATCAGAAACACTCACAGTATTCTTTGGACTTCGATTAGGCTTTCAACCACACTTTTGCGTCTTTTTGCGTCTTTTACAAACTTGTAATGATTCTACCAAGCAAGTATACATGCATGAAATGCTCTAGATCTGAATCATGATGTTCTACTTACTCTACTCCTACCTACCATGAAGAAATGGTGATAATTGGTGTTTTTGGTTGCCTTTTGGCCTCTCCGGACTCTCAAGCTCTCTTCACACCACTTCTCCCACTCCCTGTTCCTACTCTAGAACATGACTACTAACTAAAAAACTTCCTAAGTGTACCTCCTCTACCTCAGTCGAAGGATCTAGGCCAGACACACGTTTCCTAAACTCCCTCTAAGACCTAGAGAGTCCTCCACCCTCTGATCCTATCTAAATGTAAAGTGAGACTCTTGAAAAGCCAAAAATCCCAATCCTCAAGGATTAGTATCGGTCACCTACCTAAGGTTTTCGTCCCAGGTAGCGGCACCAATGTTGGACGGATACGCCGCGACGGACGTCAGCACAGCGAGAACTCACCTAACAAGTAATGTCAGCTAAGGACGAAGCTCGACCCGCAGGCGCATGGAAGCAAGCATAAGGTGTCAACTTACACTTGACTGACTCCTAACTAGTTCCTACAAAGGCCCCTACCAATTGTCTAAGTCACAGTCTTCAAGAGAACAAAAGAGGATGCTTCCTACAACGCTTGCTACAGCCGAACACCTATCAAACACATCGGAAACACCACAGAACTTGAAGGAGACCCTACGAATACCTATAGGCCACTCTCCCTAAGGTCTGTGAACCAAAGTCACGACCCAAAACACCCGATGCAGAAACACGTAGGATGTCTGGCCAAAATCTGCAGGTCTTCGTTTCCGAAATCTGAAGTTCCTAATGTGTGGTTCTACTCAATGTGAACGTGTGGATATGCTGCAATGCAAAATCGAACAACGTATGCTCACCAAAACAACCGATGAAGCTCGTAGAAGAAGCTCCCGAAGCCGGACCATATGCGCGCAATGTTGGTATCGGCTCGTAGCTCTAGTCGGGGGCAACACGCTGCACTTCTCCGCACTCGATTCCGACCACCGTAGCACACGTAGCGTCAAGACAAAGCTCACTCTCTCTCTCACGTACACAATACGCTCACTCACAAACTTCAACTTGTTTAAAATGACAAAAGGTCCTTCATTAAGGTCAAAAAGTGATATATATACCTTACAACTTCTCAAACCCTAAAGTTCCAAAATCATCCATCTACTCCTTCTAACTATCAAAACTGGGATACAATCTGGAAACTTCTGTAAGTCCCAATATTTACAAGGTGAAAAACCGGGGTTTCCTCAATGAATGACTAATTACAAAAAATAATAATCCGCCGAGTAGTTAGATGCCGTGGGGTGTGTCCAGCTTCTAACAATGTCAGAAGGCTATCACTTATGCTGCTTAATTGTAATTGGCTTGACTTGGGGAGGGCCAATGAGGCTTCAGGAAGAGAAATTAGCAAGAGGGCTCGCCCAAGAGAGAGAGGGGACTGATTTTTGCAAGGATTATCACACACACACTCACACAAGCTCATGTGTGAAGAAAGAGAAGACTATCTCTTCCCAAGCTTTAATGGAGAACTCATCACCTACTCCAAGCTTGTGAGATAGAAGCCTACATCAACACTCTCTTGGCATGTGGATGCAAATCCAACCAAGAGCCAAGCTTTAATGCATGCTCATCTCCTCTACCAAGCTAATTACTAAGCTAAGCTATGCTACATATGAGTGATTATGTGAGGAGATGTACATCTTTCTCGTAAGATACTCCTTCTTCCTCTCAATCTACTCTCATACCCTGCTAGCTCTCACCATCTTCGAAGGTGTGTGAGGTCTTGGGTCTGAGAACGGGGATAATTCAAGTTGTGTTTGTTAAGTGTTTTGCTTAGTGCATGAAGTTTCCATCTTCATTGCACTAGCTAGTCTTGAAGGAACACAAAGAATTGTATTGTACAATCTCTCTCTTGATGGGAGAAACCATGATACAAAGCCTTTTGGAGGGGGGACCGGCTCCATGAAAATCCGGTCCTCAACTGTTGTCAATAGCTTAATTTCTCTCTCTTTTGAAAGTATTGTCGATGCTATCTAACTAGGTGTTATGCTTTTTGTTTCTCTCTCCACCCAAGCACTCTTGTAATTCTCATTAGGAATCTATTCTAATGAAATGCCCACTATGTTCATGCTAATTTCCGCTACACATAAGTTATTAGGCCATTAAATGTTACATTGGTATCAGAGCTCAAGGTTTCTCTTTTCTTGCTCAAGAAGGGAGGTCCTGAAGCTAGCTACAAATGGTTGGTATTATTAATTGCCTGTGAGTAAGTAGAATAGGGATTTTTCAGCCTTGCAGTGCGCCTGCCTTCGTGCAGTTAACGGGGCATCACCGTCGAGAGCTATGGTCTTAATAGTGGAGTCCTACGGGGCTTTCCTATGGCTTAACCACTATTGAGCTATTAGAAGCTTGACAGGAGCCAGTGCTGTTTTGGTGTCGAAAGACCCTCTCTTCTATTCCTTGCAATTAATGGTATTCGAGCCGCGGGTACAGTATCTTGAGTGCTTTTTCTAAAGGGGTAAAGAGGAGTAGCAAGTAGGGCTTGAAGTGCCAAAGTACACCTAAAAAGTTTACACCTTAAAGTTGTTAGAATGGCTGATAATAGTAAAGAGAGTGAAATTAATGTTGATAACTTTGATTTTGCTCATGAGCAAGCTACTAATGATGCTTCAATGCTTGTTAACTATCTTGTTTCTAGGCTTCAACAAGCCATGGGCAATCCATCTCTCCAAAGTGAAGTGCAACGGCAGCTCCGTGCTCACGGGATTCTCCAAGCTCATCACCATGACGAGAGAACACCTAGGAAGCCTCCTTGTGAGACTACCAAAAGAGGTCTCTCTCCGATTCGGGAAGAAGAAGAGAATCCATATGAAGGGCTCAAGAATTTACTTCTTGATGATGCATCTCCTTCCCAAAGGAGAACTCAAGAGCCTCCACCGAAGGAACGAGAAAGAAGCGAGTCTCCTGCCACCTCGGCGGAGATGGCTCCACGAAGACGGCGGGCTAAACGCTCTCCATCACCACCAACGCGGAGAAGACCATCACACTCTTCTCCACGCCATAATTCAAAGAGGGATGATAAAAAGCAAGAGAAGAAAAAGGCGAGAAAGAGGACACCCACTTCTCCATCTTCTTCATCCTCTTCCTCTTATGAAATCTATGGTGAAGACGACAAAGATCAAGACAAGAAAAAGGCGAGAAAGAGGTCACCCTCTTCTCCACCTCCTTCAAATTCTTCACCTTCTGAAGAAAGTGATGGTGCAACCTTTGAACCATCAAAAAGAAGAGGCCATAGGAAATCCTATGCCGCATGGAAGAGGTCGTCCAAGTTGAAGAAATTCAAAGAGGGAGGGAAGAGCATCTCTTTCCTTACTTATGATGGTACCTTTGGTGCTACGGACAAAGTCTTGGCCTTTATCCAACAATTTGATGCGGCGTTTGGAGATGAGGGCTTCACGGAGTCCTCTAAGCTACGCCATGTAGCTATGCACTTTCAAAAGTCCGCCAGACAATGGTGGTCTAGCCTACGAGCCAACGGTGAAGCTCCACGAACATGGAAATCTTTAAGAGCTTCCATTATGAAGCAGTTTTTGGCCACTGATGCCAAAGACAAAGTACTCACCGAATGGCGAAGCTTAAAGCTCTCTCCCAATGAATCTATCCACAAATATGTAGACAAGTTTTGGGACCTACAACTCAAAGCCACTGTCTTCAAAAAGTTGGATTTTGGAGAGCAAAAGCAACAGTTTTGTGTGGGCTTAACCGAAGAAATGGCGGAGTATATCAACTCCCAAAGACCACGTACCATATCGGCGGTAATACACCACACTATGGTCGCCTCTCGAATCAATTTCCAAGCGGGGGCAAAAAGAAATAAGAAGCCCCCGAAAAACAAGGGTTCCAATGAGCCTAAGGGGAAGGACAATGTCCAAAAGTCTCCTAAGGGCAACTCCAACAAAGCTAAAGAGAAGGGAGTTTACAAAGGTAAGAATAAACTCTCTCTTGAAGAGCTTGAGCGTTATCGTAAGGATAACCGGTGTTTCAAGTGCGGCGAATAAGGGCATGCGTACCACGCTTGTCCCCAAAAGAACAACCGCCAAGATCCCCCTAGAGCTTCCTTGGTTGAAATCCAAGAGGAGACTCACCAAACTCACCACAAAGGATCTCCTCTATGCCATGCTTGGGGAAAGGTAAGAGAACATGATGCTTTTATTCTCTTTGACCCTGGTTCTACTCACAATATTATATCTATAGAGTTGGCCACCAAGCTAGGAATACAATCCTACGAGATGGGAGATGTCCTACCCGCAGACAGTGCCTTCAAGGGGCAAGAAGCTTCAGTCACTCCCTTAATCGGGAAATTGAGGCTTCATGTCCAAGGCTATGTGGACAAAGAGGACTTCTTTATCTCTCCTCTCAAGCATGAGGATGTAATCCTAGGGGCACCATGGTTTGACCGCCTGGCTGTTGATGTTAAATTTCCTGAAAGGAGAATCTCCTTTAAGTTCAGGGAAAAAGACATGTATATAGATGCTAAAGAAATGGGTAACACCATCCCCATTGTACATACACCAGCTTTCAACAAGTCAATAAAGAGCTCTATTTCCGTGTACATGATTTTTGTTAAAGACTCTCAAAATGAACCTAATGCTTTAGCAAAAGAAAATAAAAGCAACCAAAAGGAATTAGAGCTATCCAATTTTCTCAAGGGGTTTCAAGATGTTTTTATTGACGACATCCCTTGTGAGCTACCTCCTAAACGAGGTAATGATGACCATGCAATTGAACTTCTTCCAGGAAGTTCACCGCCTAATAAACCTCCTTATAGAGTTTCTCAAGCTCAACAAGAGGAGATTATGCGGCAAGTGCATGAGTTAGTTGAGAAGGGTATGGTTAGGCCAAGCTCATCTCCATTTTGCTCACCTGTGCTATTAGTGCAAAAGAAAGACGGCACATATCGTATGTGTGTCGACTATAGAGCACTAAATAGGATCACTATCAAGAATAGGTTTCCCGTTCCACGGGTAGAAGACCTATTTGATAAGCTACAAGGATCGACCTACTTCAGTAAGGTTGACCTAAAAAGTGGCTATCATCAAATAAGGATAGTTGATCAAGACATTGTAAAGACCGCATTTCGTACTACATTTGGTCTTTACGAATACATTGTCATGCCTTTTGGCTTGACCAATGCACCAGCCACATTCAACCGCTTGATGGAGAAGCTGTTCATGCCTCATCGAACCTTCACTGGAGTGTTCTTTGATGATATTATCATCTACTCTAATTCATTGGAGGAACACAAGCAACACCTCCAGGTAATATTTCAAGTTTTAAGAGAGAATAAACATTATGTTAATCGAAAGAAAAGTGAATTTTTCTTGCAAGAGATTCAGTATTTAGGTCACATTATCTCTCAAGATGGAATCCAAATGGATCCATCCAAGTTAGAGGTAATAAAAGGATGGCCTAAACCAAGGAATCTTCATGAACTAAGAAGCTTCATAGGTATGTGTGCATACTATAGACGCTTCATAGAAAAGTTCTCACAAATTGTGGGACCATTACATGACCTAACAAAGAAAAGCGTTAGGTATACATGGTCTGCTAAGGAGAACAATGCTTTCAAAAAGCTTAAAGAAAAGCTTATCTCTCAACCTGTGCTTACACTACCGGATCTCTCAAAACCATTTGAGGTCCAATGCGATGCTTGTGGTGATTACCTTGGAGCTGTTTTGCTCCAAGAAGGGCACGCCATAGGCTATGAGAGTCGAAGGCTCGACCCTATTGAGCAAGCTCTAGGCATATACGAAAAGGAACTCCTTGCAGTTAACTCTACATGCCTTAGACTCATGGAAGCACTATTTATTGGGGACTCCTTTCATTCTGCGAACGGATCACCAAAGTCTTAAGTACTTCATGACGCAGACCAAGCTCTCCGACAAACAAATGAGGTGGGCAAATTTCCTTTCGCAATTTCATTTTCATATTGCTCACATTGCTGGCAAGCATAATCAAGTAGCTGATGCACTCTCAAGACGGCCGAGAGTGAATGCGGTTTCCATAGCAACTCACAATGATCTATCTTCAATGATAGATGAGTATGCTATTGATTCCGATTTTAGAGATGTGATTTCAGCCCTTGCATTAGGGAAGAAAGAAGAACCATTTACTTTACAAGATGGTTATCTTCTCTATGGCAATAGACTATGCGTTACTAACTCACTACGTGAGAAAGTAATGTATGAATCTCATGCTCCACCTTATGCGGGGCATAGAGGGATTCAGTCTACCTTAAAGGGAATTGAAACATATTTCTATTGGCCTACCATGAAAGTGAACATACAAGAGTATGTTTCCAAATGTGTGTTATGCCAAAAGACAAAATTTGATAGAGGGAAGCAACTTGGATTGCTTCAACCCTTGCCAATCCCTAATTCACCATGGGAGAGCATATCCATGGATTTTATCTTTGGATTGCCTAAGTCTATCCATGGGAATACGGGAATATGGACGATAGTAGACAGGTTTACTAAACAAGCTCATTTTATACCTATCAAAAAGACTATCAAAGCCCATCAAATGTCAACCCTCTTTATCACAAATTTTCAAGTACCATGGCTTGCCCATGTCCATAGTGTCGGATAGAGATCCTAGAATGACCAGTAATTTTTGGAAGGGTCTCTTTGAGAATTTAGGAACAAGGCTAAACTTCTCTTCGGCCTATCATCCACAAACTGATGGCCAAAGTGAAATAGCTAACCTAACCATTCTCGATCTACTAAAAGCCTATGTAACGGAACTAGATCAAAGATCCCAATGGGAGAAGTACTTACCTTTAGTGGAGTATGCTTACAATAACACTGTACATACTTCCACGGGAAAAGCACCTTTCGAGGTAATTGAGGGAAGATCAAAAAGTCCCTTGCTACTTAAGGTACATGGGAAGATCTTCGCTGCAGATGAGTATAGCCGAGACCTACAAGAATCTTTTCAAAAGATTAAGGATGCTATCTCTATCTCACAGCAAAGGCAAAAGGCGGCTGCTGACAAGCACAGAAGAGCCCAAGCCTTTAAAGAAAACAATTGGGTCTTGTTAAAGTTTCCCAAGGCTCGATTAAGGCACACAACGGGCAAGAATCCTACGGGTCACCAAAAGTACTATGCTAAACTAGCAAAAAGGTACTATGGTCCCTTTCAGATTCTTAAGCCAATCAATGAGATGGCCTATCAATTCAAGTTGGCCAATCATTGGCTCATACACAATTCTTTTCATGTGAGCCTATTAAAGCCTTACAAAGGAGAGCCACCTCAAGAACCAACTATTGAAGACCCACCGGAGATCGAGGACCAAGAAGAGGTGCTGCTGCCCGAGTCCATTCTCCGACATGAAGACAAGGTACTAAGAGGCGGTAAGACTATCCGACGATATCTTATTAAGTTTAAGAATTATCCTTTTGAAGATGCTAGATGGATGCAAGGCATACAATTAAAGGATAAACTAAACCTTGTCAATGCTTATAATGCTTCCCAAGAGTAAGCAAATGTACAAAATGTTAAAAATGAACAAAATTTTTGTCTTATAAGACTCTCTTTTTCTTTATTTGTGCACAAAAATGAAGTAGTATGCATGCTTAGATCAAGTTTGCGGAGACGACGTCTCCCAAACACCAAGTAGAACTTGTCACTCTACTATGGAAGACTGATAGGACTAATGTGCAGACATGCTTGCGGCAGCCTCAGGCTCTCTAGCGCCAAATGGACTAGTCATCCATTGTGGAATGATGTCGTAGGGTAACATAGGGATCCTCTACCCACTAAGAAAAGGACTCATGAACATGCTTTATCTTCTCTACACCATAGTGGAGGACAACTATGATTTCAAGAGAGAGGTAATGTCATAATAATCAATATCTAATTCTCCTAAATGATTTTCTCATATTAAACTGATCATTTAATGTGGGGAAGGCCAGGGGAGAAAAAGCTAGAATATTGGTTAAGCTAGCAGACTGGCCACAGTAGGGATCCAAAGGAGGGAAAATAGGGATCCAAAGGGGGGGCCATCTGCAAAAGAGCCATGTGCAACCATGGGCTAAAAAGACCCTAAGGTTCAGCCCATTAAGACTTCCAAAATGCTAAGGTTCCAAAATTCAAAGGTTGTGTCCAAAGGTCAACCCTAGGGAAAATTGGATGCTTTGTGTGTGCCCTAAAAGTCTTTGCACATCCCTACATGGGAGGGGGCGAGCCCTAAAGATAGGGGATGAGAGAGAAAGCCCCACACACACACAGGCTCCCTTTACACAAAGGGAATGAGGGACATATGTCAGCTCCCTAGGCCAGATGCCCACAAGGTGTGCCCAATTGCTATTGGATGACCCTTGAAGTGGACCAATGAGAATTAAGCTAGAGTAAGTCTAGTTTAATTAATTTAAAAACATTTAATAAAAGAAACCAATGAGAATTAAGTCTCCTAGAAGACTATTGGGCAGTCTCCCAAGGGGTCCAATGAGCATTCAGGAGCCCCATGGCTTGCCTGATTCCTATTGGCCAGGAGTCAAAGGGGTCCAATGAGAGTTTAGTTTAATTATTTAATTACCTAAAGCTCTCACACAAGGGGAAAGGGGGACACATGTCAGAAGGCTATCACTTATGCTGCTTAATTGTAATTGGCTTGACTTGGGGAGGGCCAATGAGGCTTCAACAAAAGCAATTAGCAAGAGGGCTCGCCCAAGAGAGAGAGGGGACTGATTTTTGCAAGGATTATCACACACACACTCACACAAGCTCATGTGTGAAGAAAGAGAAGATTATCTCTTCCCAAGCTTTAATGGAGAACTCATCACCTACTCCAAGCTTGTGAGATAGAAGCCTACATCAACACTCTCTTGGCATGTGGATGCAAATCCAACCAAGAGCCAAGCTTTAATGCATGCTCATCTCCTCTACCAAGCTAATTACTAAGCTAAGCTATGCTACATATGAGTGATTATGTGAGGAGATGTACATCTTTCTCGTAAGATACTCCTTCTTCCTCTCAATCTACTCTCATACCCTGCTAGCTCTCACCATCTTCGAAGGTGTGTGAGGTCTTGGGTCTGAGAACGGGGATAATTCAAGTTGTGTTTGTTAAGTGTTTTGCTTAGTGCATGAAGTTTCCATCTTCATTGCACTAGCTAGTCTTGAAGGAACACAAAGAATTGTATTGTACAATCTCTCTCTTGATGGGAGAAACCATAATACAAAGCCTTTTGGAGGGGGGACCGGCTCCATGAAAATCCGGTCCTCAATTTTTGTCAATAGCTTAATTTCTCTCTCTTTTGAAAGTATTGTCGATGCTATCTAACTAGGTGTTATGCTTTTTGTTGCTCTCTCCACCCAAGCACTCTTGTAATTCTCATTAGGAATCTATTCTAATGAAATGCCCACTATGTTCATGCTAATTTCCGCTACACATAAGTTATTAGGCCATTAAATGTTACAAGAAATACTTCAAACTCTGATGATTCATAAACATTGTGAAACCAAGTAATACATCCATTAAGTTAGAGCATGAATCACTGCTAACAGCTCCTCCTCATTAATCTTTGCAACCCTCTTAGGTCTAGAAAACATATGACTCTCATAAGCTATGATATAGACCTCCTGCATTAAGACCGCACCCAAACTGCTACCACAAGCATCACAATAAACCTCAAAAGGCTTTTGAAAATCTGGCAAAATAAAAAAAGGACTAGTCGTCACCTTCTGCTTGAGTTTCTCGAAAGACACAATTTGTCAAGGTCCCCAAGTGAATGGAACACCCTTCTAAGTCAAGGTATGCAAAGGTGAAGCAATGTTCGGAAACATTCTAATGAAACGCATGTAGTACGAGTACAAACCCAAAAAGCTTCAAACTTCATGCACATCCTGTAGTTCTAGTCAATCTCAAAAAGTAGCAACTTTCCTTGGGTCCATAAAGCGTGTCTCTGGTAGAAAGGACTCGCTCTTCTTCCCGTTGATGATCAACCTATCTTTCAGCACTACCTCAAAAACCTGTAAGAGATGTTTCTTGTGTTCTTCTTCATTCTTGGAGAATACAATGAAGTTGTCAAAGAAAGTGCCCATAAACTGCCTATGCTCTCCAAAAATCTGATCCATCATCCTATGGAATGTTTTAGGAGCAATTGTGAAACCGAAAGGCATCACCAAATACTCGTACAATCCAAAGGATGTCTTGAATGTGGTCTTGTACCAATGTAAAATCAATACATGCGTACGGATTTGTATGAAATGGATCCGTACGTACATACGGATCGGTTCCGTATCGTACTGACGTACTGTACGATCCGTACAAGGCACTTTTTAAAATTTTTCGTTTTGGAAGATAAGCATGGCTAAGTGTTTTTGATGCATTTTTACTGACTTATGGGCGACCAAACCAGTTCTCATTTGAGCTTTAATATGCCTGCTCAATCGTCAATGTCGTCTAAAGTTTGAAGTCACTTGCAATAGTTACACAGTATGTGGTTGTCTTGTGAAACATGTCTTTAAATGTCTCTAAAAGTTGTTGTCGTCTCTTGTTTTTTATCAGAAATGTCCTAGAAAGTTTGGTAAATTGAGTTCGTTTTACAGGAGTGCGTATATTTACATAAATAAAAAAATTTCATGTACGGAACAACGTACAATACGCACATATACGCCACATACTGTATTTTTGGTACCACCTTGTCTTGTGCACATCTCTAGGAGCAATTCTAAGTGATGATAGTCACTTTTTATATCGATTCTAGTGAAGCACAAAGTACCCTATAGTCTATCAAGTATCAAACCTAGTGTGACCAGACGGGCACCACATGCTTTAGAAAGAATAGACTGAACAGACTTTAGATGTTTCAACACGATTGAAGTGAAAGAGATACACTTCACATGAGACAAGGAGTGGCACGGTTCCACCCCAAGAGTGCACTTGCCCCAAATTGTAGGGCCCCTTTTGGTATTTCTTTATATTGCTTCAACACAATACAACACTGGCAGCACTGCTCTGCATCCCCCGCGGGTAGACTCCCAGAGAGTGAGCCGTGAGTACAATTTTTAAGGTCCTTGGCCAGCCAAAACCAAATCACACAAAAAGCAACAAGTCTAAAAGCATCTAGTCCCAAAAGAATGCGCCCCATGGGTTGTCCGTACAATGTGCCATGTTAGCACTTGTCAATGCAATTCGCGGAGTTGTCCGTACAACTTGCCACATCAACGCATATCGCAAAAATTCGTACTCCAAGCCACGTCAGGAGCTTTTACGTATGTGATTATTGTGAGTGTGTGTATGTGCTTTATTTTAGGCCCCATCGGACGAGGGTCCCATAAGTTGTTGGGGGTTAGGATTTCAATCCTAACCCATAGGCCATTTGGCGAGGATCTGTAAGTTAGTGGGGACTTCTTCTTTTGCTGCTTCAGTTAGGGTTTAGGCCCCTTGGCCGGGATCTGCAGGTTGGCTAAGGTTTTTAGTGTCAGGCTTCAACAGTTTGTGACATCCCCCCTTCTTGCAATTATATCTCTCCAAAAAAACTCACGTTAGAAAAATAATCTCCAAGGGTCATTCTGTTTTCTCATTCCATATTGAAGCTCTTGATATTCTGGCATAGCAAAATTAGCCATCACACCCATACTTCGCTGATTTGTAACGTGTGTCTCGATGCACTAAATTTTCATACCCATATGAACACTGCCCCCACAAATAACCATCCAGGTCTAGGCCATAATCAATTAGACAACTCCCTCATCATTCCTCCCGCAAATAACCTAAAAAGGTTCAGGCCATGAGATATAGAGGCCTTTTACAACCAAACATTCCCCAGACCGCAGCCTGCCTCGCTCGGAGGTTTCAAGAGTAAATACTGCTCAGACTGTTTTCAGTCTCCTTTTCAATACTTCTCTCGCAAAGCAGAGGGGGTAGGAAAGTTGTCGTTGTCAGGGCTTTCGTTGAGCAAGTTCCTGAATGTAAGGCAAAGATGAGGCGATGGCGGTGGTCGCTGAGTTGTGGGCGTTAGAAAACGTTGGGAAACTTGCCACCTTTGTTGCAGGGTAAAAAGGCGCACTCACCTGCGAGTGGTGGTCTTTTGCAACTTGCATTTTAAAAATCTAATGGTAGCGATTTCCCATAGGCAGCGGCAACACGCAACGACACAAAAGCAAAAACGACACAACGACGCCGATAGGCCGTTTTTTTTCACCAGCATTTCAAAACGCTACCTAGGGAGGGGGGAGGTGAGGAACGCCGTCGACAAGGTGGGGGAGGATGATTCTCTTCATGGGTTGCCTTGCTCCACCAAGGCTCTAATACCATGTCAAAGTCGACGATGCAAAAGCGTAGAGACCAAGGGGAGAAAGCGAGAGAGAGAGAGAGAGAGAGAGAGAGAGAGAGAGAGAGAGAGAGAGAGAGAGAGAGAGAGAGAGAGAGAGAGAGAGAGAGAGAGAGAGAGAGAGAGAGAGAGAGAGAGAGAGAGAGAGAGAGTTGAACCAATCAACCTTGGCAATGAATAAACTGATACAATGTACAATGGGGGTAACGGACTGCATATATACCCATCTAAGTAAATTGCCCTACCCAGACTTTGACAAATAAGTAAACTAAATAATGGAATCACATTGGGCAGTTGACTTGAGATGCCATAGCTTTAACACATAGAGCCATGTGCACGTAACAAAAAATAATTCAGTAAAATGATTTATTAATAAACTTGATGTCGGCTAAGTTTTTGGGTGGAACTATCGCACCTCTATCCACTCGGGAATCCGATTGACACGAGGAATGGCTGGTTGGATTCCTCTAACCTAAAACTACATGCACATCATGCCAAATGTCCACCATAGTGTGACAACATCTTTCAGAACGCTTGTACAAACCCCGAGGGATTCACTCTATATACAAAATAGGATGCCACCTGCGAGCGGACAACTTTGATAAAACCCCTATATACGACTCATATTAGGGAATATGACCTCGCTTTCTACGCTTATACAAAAATCAATGAAGAAAACTATCATACCCCTATCTTACATATAAAATCCAGGTCTCACATGATCTAACGGAGTAAAACTAGTCAAAGAGTGTGTAGCATAGTGACTGGCAATGTACTAAGGAACCACTTATATTGATAATTAGGTGTACCCTCAATGTGTCTTAGTTTTTCAAACTATGTGCCCGATCAACTTGCACTCTGGCTACTCTCCAATTCTGACCCATCCAAAGCTAGTGTAAATCAACCCTTGACCTACTCCAAATCAATCCTTATCTATGATCGGCTTGATGCAAAATTTATTGTGTGACTTGATAAAAAAATTTCCCTAAATTCATCCAGGTTCTAGTGCACATTGGTGACCAATCATTACAAATAATCAACCCGGGTCAAGTCCTCCCCCCCCCCTAAATATGATACCCCCCTCTCTTATTTTTCAACTTGGGAGATAAATTATTGGGGGCCTACCCCTAACTTATACGCTTATGTAACTTGTAAAAAAACCCCCATCCCCTGCACTTACATGGTGCGGTAAGTTTTCCATGGTGAATTCCCCGGGGTACAAACCATTTATGCAAGATAGTTCCAAAACTATAAAACCTAATATAATGGACTCGTCCGGACATGCAAGTCCTGCGAACATGCTCACAAAATTGCCGATATTAATCCTCCTAGGATTCTAGACACTCCTAAATGAAGCATGCCCATGTGGCACACACATCCATGTACACCTGACAATTATTCAGCACCCTCGGTAGATTTTGTAACAAACTTGGACACCCCAAGTCAAGATTCTACCGCAACACAGTAGAGATTCACTTCAAAACAGTTCACAATTCACACTTGAGTTGACACTGCCCGGCCCGACGTAGTTCCATGCCTAGAGATATTGGCCTCAAAGACTGGCACCCCTTTCGGTATTTCTTTTTGTATTAATCTGTGTTCAAAGTGCAAGAGAGTGGGTAGGTGCTCACTCTCAGACTTTGCGTCCAGATGCTCTGAGAAGTGAGGCCCTGCCCACTTACTTATTGTTTACAAGGGATGCCCAAAAGCAGAGCCCCAAAAGCAGTAAGTTAAAAGCTTCTCTCTCTCAAAAGCAATTATCCCCAAAAGCCGCTAATTTAGCCAGCACAAAAGCAGTAAATTTTCGTACGCAGTGCCACGTCAACATCTCCACAAAAAGCAGGATTTTTGTATAGCCAGCCAACGAGTTTTACAGAGCATCCGTACGGATATGCCATGTGTCACTGTTCGGGTCTGCTGCCACGTGTAACTGCAGTGTGTCCAGGAGCATGCCACATCACCCATTTGTGACATACCCCCCTCTTGAAAGCATTGTAATCGCCCTCGATTACGCCTACAAAATAGACAGAGGCCATAAACGATCTTAGCAGACACTGACTATTAGTACCAACGCACTAGGAACAACAAATCTAGCACATGTACCAATCGACAGTCACATCACTTGACATCACATGACAAATCACATTCAAATATCATTCCAAATTTCAAACCATGATTAATTGGCAACGTATTTAACAATTGCATCTAGATCCAGTCGGGACCTCATAGATGTTCGATTAACTAATCCATATTGTAGTCATGTCTATAGAGATTTATGTGACTGAAATGCTGCAGTCATTTCGTCTATCAGTTCCTGCACTTAAACAAGTCAAGTACAAATCAATCAGTATCATATTCATTATTGAGAATTCCAATTCATAAAGTCATACAACAGAACACTGTCACCTCATCAGTATCCTTGAAACCCAAAGGGACATCAGTGACTCTATATCAAAAATCACGGCAATCTGTTGACAAAGGAGCAGAGTGACTCCCCTCTTGTGCAAAACCACTGCACTAGATCTGGCCATGCTAAAATCGGGGTTCTATCGGAGTAGACTATGCTAAACCGAACGCTTCAAGGTAAAGTACCACAATAATTTGAGGAGTATCTGCTAGGTCCTCCTCCTCCATCCACTTCGCATCCAATGTAGGATAGTTCTTGAATTTAACCAAGGACCACCTAATCTTTTTACCTATAATCTTTATGTCTTTATGTGCTAGTATCTGTTCTGGAATGAGTATCTCCTTGCTTTCCTTCACTTTGGGTTGCTCATCTGGCTCCCCATCATCGGGCACATCGCCTTTAAAAGGCTTCAAAAGACTCACATGAAAAGCATTGTGAATTCTCCAAGTATCGGGAAACTTTAGTCTAAAGGCGACTTCATTTATCTTTTCTTTTATCTAGAAAGGTCCATAGTATCTCATGCTAAGCTTTGGAAAAAGCCGCTCCGTTTCCTTTTTCTTTCTCAAGCATGCTTTCTCAAAACATAAGAGTAAGAGCACCCAATTGTCTTCCTTTAATTTCAAATCGCGACAGTGTCGATCTGCTGCCTTCTTCTGTCTTTCCTGAGATTTTTGTAAAGCCTCCCGAACCTTGGCAAAAGCACTGTCCAAGTCCCTTGCATACTGGTCGGCTTCAAAACTCTTATTTTTGTGCTTAGGAAGGGAGGAACCTTTGGTGCCTTCCCGGTCAAAGAGTGAATTGTGTTATTGTAGTTAAATTCCACCAAAGGCAAAAACTTTTCCCATTGAGTCTTCTGATCCAAAATGTAAGACTTCAATAAATCTAGTACAACTGAATTTGCAATCTTAGATTGCCCATCTGTCTACGGGTAGAAAGATGACGAGAACTGCAATCATGTGCCAATGTTCTTCCAAATAGCCTTCCAAAACAAACTCGTGAATCGACGATCTCTGTCAGAGACAATTGTCTCAGGCATGCCATGTAATCTGAATATTTGGGCAATGAACAGTCTCGCTAAATGATCTGGCTTGACTGATTTCTTCACTGGAATGAAATGAGCATGCTTGCTAAATCTGTCAATAACAGTCCAGATACCATTGTACCCACTGTGTGTCTTTGGGAGATCAAAAATGAAATCCATAGCAATACCTTCCTAGGGGCGGGTGGAAATCGATAATGGCTGTAACAATTCTTGTGCTTTATGCCTGTCAAAATTGAACTTTTGGTATACCAAGAAATTGCGTACAAAATCGTCCACGTCCTTCTTGAGTCTTGGCCAAAAGAAGTATCACTCCACACCTTTCAAGGTGGTATCAATGCCGCGGTGACCCGTAAATGGTGGACAATGGCATTCAGTTATAACCTTTTCCCTCAACGGCTGTGTAATGCACACCATCGTTTTCTTCATCAAGTAGCCATCCCGAATGGAATATCCCGCTACTACCTCCCCATTTTGTATTTGATCGAATACATCTAAAAAATCTAGATCTTTGGCGTGCTGATTGACCATATCCTCAAAGCTTCTATGGTGAATCACAGAAATAGCCAAGACTAACTGCTTCCGGGACAAAGCATCTACCACCAAGTTCTTCTGTCCCTACATATGGACAATTTGGAAGTGAAAATGTGACAAGATGTTAGCCCATCGCATCTGCTTTTTCAATAGATGCTTCTGTGACAAGAAGTAGTGTAAACTTTGATGATCAGTGAAGACCATAAAATCGGCTCCGAGTAGGTAATGTCGCCACTAAATAAGAGCATGGATAACCGCCAAAATCTCTTTCTCATTTATCTGTGCTGTCTATTTCGGCCTTGAAAACAATTGGCTCTCATAGGCAATGACATGGCCTTCTTGCATTAATACCGCACCTAGACTACAACCACAAGCATCACAATATATTTTGAATGACTTTTGCAAATTTGGAAAAGTCAAAACTGGTCCTGTAGTCAATTTTTCTTTCAAAGTCTGAAAGACAGTCACCTCTATGGGTCCCCACAAGAAAGGGACTCCTTTTTATGTCAAGATATGCAAAGGGGAAGCAACCTTTGCAAACTTTCAATGAATGAACCGCCGGTAGTAAGAACATAAGCCCAAGAAGCTTCTAACTTCATGGACATTCTTCAAATCGGGCCAATCACGTATAGTCTCCATCTGCACTCCTGCTGCTGAGACGATGTGTCCCAAAAAGTTTATCTCTGATAAGAAAAATTCACTCTTCTTTGCATTGATCACCACCTTGTGATCTTGCAATGCTAGAAAGACCTGTAGCATATGTTCTCTTGTTCTGCCTCATCCTTGGAGAAGACTATAATGTCATCAATGAAAGTGCCAAAAAAAGATCTGTACTCTCTGAAAATCCTGTCCATCAATCAATTAAAGGTTGCTGGAGCATTGGTAAGGCCAGAAGGCATCACCAAAAATTCATACAAACCGAAGCTCGTCCAAAAAGCTGTTGTAGACATCTCCTAGCGCGATTCAGATCTGATGATATCCGCTCTTCAAATCGATCCTGCTGAAACAAGAGGATCCCTATAGTCCGTCAAGAATATCATCGATCCTCGGAATTGAAAATCTGTTCTTGATGGTGATTTTATTGAGAGCTCTATAATCAATGCACATGCTCCAAGATCTGTCTTTCTTCAAAACCAACAACATTAGAGAGCAGTGAGGTGAAGTAGTCGGCTGGATAGGACCCTTTTCCAACAGGTCTTTCACTTGGTTTCTTCATTAAAATCTCGCCTCACACGATAAGGTGGCCGGTTTGGTGGTGTGCTTCCAGGTATCAGATCAATGGTATGATCCTCACGATGAGTTGGTGGCAACTCGCTTTGGCAGGCCCTCCGAAAAGCAATCGGCATGAGTGTGGAGAAAATCTTGACATTCTTTATCAAGTTCAGACATATTTGTCCTATGTTCATCATTCAACTCTTTCAAAAGATTGAGTAAACAAACAGACTAGATTTCATTAATTTTGAAATAGCCAAAGTCGGTACAATAGGGACAGACTCGCCCTTCAATTTCACATCAAGTACAATTTTTTGGCCCTTTTCATTAGTCAATGTCGCTTTCTTCGCCCGACAATCGACAACAGCATTGTTCTTATGGTACCAAGGGACTCCTACGAGGACATCACAACCTTCCAAGGGAATTATGTAGAAGTCCTCATGCCCCAAATACCCCTGACAATGCAACTGAAGTTTGCCAATGACAAGTGTAATGGCCACGTCTCGTCCGAGTGCCGCTAGAACTGCCTCTACTTGTGGTGCCTTCCGATTGGGTGCAATCTCGAGCCGCGCAGCCAATTCAGGTGAAATGAAGTTGACCTTGGCTCCTCCATCAAAGAAAATCAGGGCTTCTTGATCTTTCACTTTGCCCCAAGCTCGGTGAAGTTCTGTACTTTCATCAATCCTGCTTGGGTCAATACCCATGCAATGTTACAATATACATGTGTTAATGATGTGTGAAAACCCACTACGACTGCTGGGGCATTTTTTCCCTCTTTAGGAGGTTTCCCCTTCGTGCATTGTATATACGCCCATCTCTCTAGAGCTATCAATTTTTCAATTGCACTTTAAGTAATACACTCTCTATTGTGTGCTTTAAACTTCCTTCATCTTCTCAAAGCTGTGTGCATTTCTCTACAATCCTAATTTAACAATTGGTATTAGAGCAGGTTGCATCCTCTAGGGCTTAGTCGCCAGGAGTTCCAACACACGCCTGCTCACTTTCTCCGATTTCCACTACAACAAGGTCTGTACATGCAATTACGTCATTTTGTGCAAAATTTCTATCAGCATCATTTACTGCATAACAGATCCCATACAGTCTGCTGTGGGTTGTGCTATATAGCACATGCTAGTCTCACTCAGTTTCTCCTCATTTTGGATAGTTTTCACATCAAGTGGAGGCATTTTCCATGGCTGACAACAACACAGATGTGTTCAAGATGTTTGCTGTTGAGGACAGATTGGACGGGGACAATTACCCTATGTGGGCTTAATGATGCAACACATTCTTGTGTCAAAGGGCATCTGGAATATTGTGCAAGTCATTTATATACGTCCTGGTTTTGAGGATGTAGGCGATGTTGAGGATGTTACAGGTCTTGCTGCAAGGATTGCTGCTATTAGAGTTGTTTTTCCTATGATGTAAAGGATGCGCAGGCTCATGTGTTGATTGCATTGCCTGTGAAGTGCACCATTACTCCTCACATCGGGTCAGTGAAAATCTGCAAAACAGGCTTAAGATATTCTAGCAGGTCTTTATGCAAGCCGCAATGAGGCTGAAATTGCTTTGCTGCGTAAAGAGCTGGAATCAAAGATTATGCATGAGGAAGATGATATGGACACTTTCCTTGCTGGTGTCAAGGATATCAATGAGCAACTTATTTTTGCAGGTGAAGTCATTTCAGACAGTTCCCTTGTGCAGACTGTTCTTGATGCCTTACCATATTCTTACTAGACTTTTGCTAGTACCTGGAGACTTATGACCCAAGAAAATCCTGAAGTTGTCAAGTTTGATGCATTATGCACATTACTGTTGCAAGAGTCACTTTCCAAAAAAACAGGACTAGGCAGCGTGCAGTTGAACAGACTTTTATTGCTTCTCAAAGAAAGGGTGGTAACAGCAATGCAGCCACTTCTTATGGTTTTGCTGCGAGTGAAAAAAATTATGTTCCTAATGCTTCTGTTGGCAGCAATTTGTCTGGAAATTTTGGTGATAAGGGAAAAAAGAAGATGCGTTGCCATTATTGTAAAGCTAATGATCACTTGATTAGGCAGTGTCCTAAGTTGAAGGCCAAAGAGGCTAAGAATAAAGAGGGTGGTTCCACTGCAAATGCTGGTTCCACTACAAATGCAGCCATTATTGAGTCTTCTGTGAAAGGAGACTGTGATGTTGATGTTGATGCAGAATAGGCTTTTAGTGCAGAGTGCACTTACAATCATGTTGTCCATGATGCATGCATGTCAATTGCTGCAGATTCACATGTGTGGTATTTTGACACTGGTGCTACAAAGCACATTACCTCACATCGTGAATTGTTCACCTCTCTTGAGTGTCACTTGTGCCAACAATGCCTCTTATCCGGTTCAGGGAGTTGGAAAGATTGTGCTTACTGCTGCAAATGGCAGTTCTTTCACACTTGTTGATGCACTTTCTGTACCTAGGATCAAGAAGAATCTTTTGTTTGTATTTGCACTTGCTAGACTTGGACTAGTAGTCAAATTTGTGGATGACAGATGTATAGTTCATGATCTTAGTTTGGTGATGAAATTGTTGCACCTAGCCTTTTGTGTCGTGGGCTGTATATGCTCACTTTGTATGACAAGTGTGGACAAAATTTTGCAAATGCAGTTTCAAGGGCTATTTCAGATGCAAAACTTTGGCATACACGTTTTGGTCATCTGAATTTTGCCAGTGTGCTGCGTTTGCAGAAATTTGATATGGTTGCTTCTTTGCCGCCTCTTGAAGCATCTTTCAAAAATGTTTGTGAAGGCTGTATTTTGGGTAAGATGCAGCGTTTGAAGTTTCCAAAGGATGGTTCAGTTAGGGCCACATGCAGGTTGCAGCTCGTGCATAGTGATGTTTGTGGATCCATGCAAACTCCGTCCTTGGGCAATTACCTTTGCTTCGTGACTTTCACTCATGATTACTCCAAGCATGCATGGATATTTCCACTTAAAGCGAAGTCCGAAGTTTTTATGTGCTTCAAATAATTTCTGGCTATGGCTGAAAATGTACCGAACTGTACTATGGTCACCCTCTGTTCCAATTGAGGGGGGGAGTATATGTCTCATGAATTTAATGCATTTTTGGCTAGTCGCGGGATAAAACACCAATGTATAGTGCCTTATACACCTTAGCAAAATGGTCTTTCTGAGAGGAAAAATAGGTCATTTACGATATGGCACGATGCATGGTAAAAATCAAGCTTTGCCGCATTCTTTCTGGCTTGAGGTCATCATGTATGCCACTTATGTACTTTACAGGTGTCCTACCAAAGCTCTGTAGTCTCTTACTCCATATGAATCATGGCATGATAGAAACCCTTCTATCTGCACATGCGTGTTTTTGGCTATTTGGCATATGCTTTGGTGCCACAAACACAGCACAGAAAATTGAATGATAATGCTGTAAAATGTATTTTTGTTGGTTATAGTTCTAAGAGCTAAGTTTATAGGTTGTATCATCCACAAACAAAGCATATTTGGTTTCACAGGATGTAGTGTTTGTGGAAGATTCTGTTCAGCCCTTGTTGTCATGTACTAGAGACAGTAATGTAAGCTCACAAGACATTTATGACACTTTGTTGCCTCTTTTCAGTGGTGGAAGTTTGAATGTAAATTCCAATGAGGCAAATGTACAGCATATGGGCGTTTCCAAAAATGTTACAGATCAGCCTATTACTGATGTTGATGCACATGATGTACTTGATAAGGAAAGGGCTGAAAATGAGTAGGCTAGAGGTATGCCAAAATGGTTGGTGCATACATTGCGTGACAGTAAATTGGATGCACCTTTGTCTAGTCGTACTTGTTCAGGCTCTGGCCATGCATCTTATGCATCATGTTATGATTTGGTTGTGTCTAGCTTACATGATGTTGAGGAGCCTCTGTCTTCTGATGAAGCACAAAATTTAGAAAATTGGATGGCTGCCATGCAATCAGAATATGATGCACTTATAGAAAATGACACATGGATTTTATGTGATTTGCCTCCTGGGCAAAAGGCCATTGGTACAAAGTGGGTTTACAAGTTGAAACACAAGCCAGATGGTGAGATCGTTCGCGATAAGGCTCGACTTGTTGCAAAGGATTAGCAGCAAAAAGGCATAGATTATGAAGAGACCTTTGCTCCCACTTTTCGTATGAAAACTGTGCGTTTTCTATGTGCATTGGCAGCTCATCTTGGTTGGGATGTACATCAATCAGACATTGTTACTGCTTTCTTGAATTGTGACATATTTGAGGAAGTTTATGTAATGCAGCCTCGTGGTTTTGTCAAGAAAGAACAAGACGACAAAGTGTGCAGATGTAAGAAGGCTTTGTATTGGTTGAAGCAATCTCCTCGTGCTTGGTATGAGAAAGTTGACACTCATTTGGTCAAATGAGCTTTTGTAATAGTCCAACAGAAAGCACATTGTATGTAAAGCGTGAGGGTGATGTACTTCTCATTGTGTTTCTTTATGTAGATGATTTGCTGATCATTGGACCAAATGAGAGACATATTGCTGAATTTAAGGCTGATTTGAATGCTACTTTCAAGATGAAAGATTTGGGGCTGTTGCATCATTACTTGGGCATACAGTTTAAGCAGTGTGGTGGTGGTATTGCCTTATGTCAGAAAAGTTACATAGAGACATTGCTATGTAAGTTTGGACTTGAGGATTGCGTACCTATTGCCACTCCCATGGAAATAGGTTTGAAATTGAGTCTTCATGATGCTGGTGATCCTGCAGATGTCACTCTTTACCAAAATGTTGTTGGATGCCTCATTTATGTATGCAGCAGGAGGCCGGATATTCAGTTTGTAGTCTCACACGTCATCAGATTCAATATATATAGCCCATGGTCTAAGCATTGGTAGGCTATCAAGAGGATTTTCCGCTACCTTAGTGGCACTTTACATCTTGGCTTGTTTTATCCCAAGGGGGGATCATTGCCGTCAGACTTACATGCTTTTTTGGACTCAGATTGGGCTGGTTGTTTTGACATGCGAGTGTCCACAAGTGGTTTTTGTTTCATTCTTGGCAGTTCATGTATATCATGGTTGAGCAAGAAGCAACTTATTGTGGCCACTTCTAGTTGTGAGGCTGAGTACAAGGCAATCTTCATAGCTACGGTTGAGTGTGTATGGCTCAGATGCCTTATGGCTGATTTGGGTGTTGGACAGGACACTGCCAACGCTATCTACACTGACAGTCAGAGCGCATTGATAGTTGCAAGGAACCCAGTTTTTAATGCTCGCAGAAAGCACATTGAGGTGAATTACCACTATGTCAGGGAGAGGCTCTCAGCAGGAGAGATCGGCTTGGCTTATGTGCTAACACAAGACAACCTTGCAGATCTTTTCCCAAAGGCATTGTCTCGTGAGAAGCTCGAAGCTTTTTGCAAAGCTTTGGGCTTACTCCCCTTTGTGGATTGATCATGTCCTTAGGGCATGGCACTTCCCTCTACTCATGTGCTAGCTCTCATTCACCACATCACTCCAACGGGGATTTGTTACCATATATATGTGGTAGTGATGTGTGTGAACCCCTAGGACCGCTCGGGCATTTTTTCCCTCTTTAGGAGGTTTTTTTCCCCGTGCATTGTATATACGCCCATTGTTCTAATGCTATCAATTTTTCCATTGCACACTAAGTAATACACTCTCTATTGTGTGCTTTAAGCTTCCTTCGTCTTCTCCAAGCTCTGTGCGTTTCTCTGCAACCCTAATTCCAACATGCAATCTGGAACTTCCACGTTCCTCAGCTGCTCTCAAACTCTCTGGCCTCTCTTCATTGTGTGCTTGTTGTGCCTTATTAGGGCACTTCACGGAGACGGGCCCATGTTCCCCGCATCCAAAACACTTCCCCTCTTTGATGTAGTTGGCCCTCTATCGAAGAGTGAGCCGGGGTCTTTTCTTGGGAATTTTTTCTCTTTCTACTTTCATTATTAGAAGCTTGTTCGGTTTTGTGAGTCAAGATCTAATCAGCGGGGTAAGTTAGATTGCCTGAATCTATGGCAAAACGCCGTTTCGCATGACCCATCAATTCTTGAATAGAATTTGACTTTTGCTCTAAGGGTAATCTCGGATCTCTGTGGGAAGTCCGCAACAAAACCGCTCAATTTGTTCTTTACACGAGACCTTCTTAAATGAAGAGGTTGGTAGAAAAGAGCTCCAAAATCTCTCGCAATACGCGTCCAGAGAATCTCTCTTGGTCATCCAAAAATAATTCCAAGCAGTTCGTATATCTCGTTCGTACTCCCGAGTTAGTCAAGAAGAAATAAAAAGCCTTTTGAATTTCAACCATTTAACCGAATGAAGGGTGGACCACCATGTTCAAGCATTTCCCTTGAAGAAAGAGGTAGCCCTCCGAATTTTGGAGTGCTCTAAGTAATGCCCTCCAGAGAAAGCTATGTCAAACTGACGTATGAAGGCCAAAGCCCTCGGAGCATCTTGAAATCCAGAAAAAGTGTCAAACTTAATTGACTGTCCACCTTCTTTAAATTCTCTAACTTTCTTGCTTTTATCTTCGAGGAAGTCAACTGGTTGGCTTTATAGAAATGCTTCTTCTTTGCATAAAACATGTGATCGTCCGAGTCCAAACTGTCGGAGGATGAGTCCTCAATAGAACTCTCAAAAACTGGGCAAAATTTAGGCTTCTTCGCCTTTTTCTTGCCCTTTCCAAAGCTTTTCTTTTTGCTTCGCTTTTTCCCTTTCCTGTCTTCTTCTATAAGGGAAGCACGTGCCACTTCCCCCAACTTGCGAGCCCCGTTTTCATGCGATTCTTCGCGTCCCTTGTATTCGGCACTTTTCTTTCAATAGTGATCATTCGTTTGGGTCCCTCAATCTCGTGTCCCTCTTGCGTCCCGTTTTCAAGTTGCGTTCTTGTGTATACGTTTGCTTGCTTGCAGGTCTCGTTTGCAACGCAGGTGAGCCGGCGCAGTCCCGTTTCCCCGACGTCCCGAACGAGGGCGTCACACTTGGTATCAGAGCTTCGGCTCGAGCACCCGCCGACCCGACGTCGGCCCATGGCCCGTGGTTGTCACCACGTTTTCGGCTCGCTTTGCCCGTTTTCACCGCGTTCATTGCGTTCTTGGCCCGTTTTGCCCCGTTTTCACCACGTTCCTTGCGTTTTCTCCACGTTCCCTTCCGTTTTTTGCCGTTTTGCCCCGTTTGACCCGCGTTCCTTGCCGTTTTGCCCCGTTTTGACGCGTTTCTCCACGTTCTTCATCGTTTTTCAACGTTTTGCCCCGTCTTACACCGTTTGGGACCGGTTTTCATCGTTGTTCATCGTTTTTGACCCATTTTTCTCGGTTTTCGTCGTTTTGGACCCCGTTTTGCGTTGTCTCATCGTTTTTGACGTTTTCAAGCCCGATTTTCACAGTTTTTCAGTCTTTTGATATTTTTGAGTTTTTCTCGGCTTCGGCCACAAGAGTACCACAATGGCTGGAAATCAAGAATATGACAAAGGATACAGGACCGAACCTGACCTGAATAGAGACCGCAAGAAGAAGAAAGAAACGAAGCTGCGACAAGATGACCAAGCACTAGGAAATTTCGGAGGTCATTTGGAGGGCCTTCTAAGAAAATGTATTTTTTGCACTCTCTCTCTGGAAAAAATGGCAAATAAAAGAGCTGGGTCTTTCATAGTAAAAGTTCAAAAAGTGTACTTTAAGTAGATTCCTTACTCTTCTGAACATTCGTTCGTAGTGATTGAGGGATAATCCTCTTTTCAGTTGCATTGAATGAACCTCGTCAATATGGAGGGAATGAGGCTAACATGGAGGGACGAAGGCGCAGCCGCTATTCACTTTCCATTAAACCTGCACATTTGGCTAATGGCGCACTCCTCAAATGGCACAAATGTTACCGAGAAACAAGCCAAATATCACCTTCACATTGATTTGGACAATGAGTACCAACCATTGATTAAGCGCAGTAAAACAAACACACATATACCTCCCGCTTCCATAGACACGCTCAGAGCTCAAGGAGCTAAACACATAGATATCTGGACGAGAGGCTCTCTCTACCCTAAGAATCCAATGACTAATGCGTCTCCACCGTTTGTCAATCCTACAAGCTTATTGACCTTTGCTGGTGATGGAGAAAAGGGCCTTCTGGGTTATTGTAAATCTCTTACAAGAGAAGCTGAAACTTACAAGAGCATTCTCCAAGCTCAACAATGTGAGATTGTTCGCCTTTCACATTTACATTCTACAGATCAGGTTACCATTTTGCAACATACAACATAAAACAGAGGTACAAGAACTGAAAGGAAAGGTGCGAAGTTGTCAAATGAAGGACACCATCTTGGGTGGTCGTATCCGAAAGAAGAAATTGCGCAATCTTGAAACATTGCAGGTTGCATCAAGAGGTCTCAAGAAAAGAATCCGAGCATTAAGGTGATGCTTCTTGGTTGGCTACATTGTCTTAGTTAAGTAATCTTTTTGTTTTTTCTTGTTATGCATTGTTTTCATGTGCCTAAATAGTGTTAGTGAAGCAAATTTTCTGTTATTTACTTATGCATTGTCTTCATGTAGAGATTCAATCTATCCTGACAAGGAAAACATTGACCCCAAAGCCAATATAGGAAAGAGATTGAAGCCACTTATAAGTAGAAGCCTGGCAGCAGATATAGTACATGACAAGAAGTTTAAGGTCCTACAACAAAATGTAGTGGACCGCTTTATTTCAGAGAACTCAGTGCCTGCAAAAGAGATACAAGGCACACTTGATTCACTTGGTGTAAGCAAAAGAGGATATTCGGCTATCCAAAAGTCTGTCTCATCCATCTTTGTTAGGAAGGGTATAAAATCCAAACTTCTACCATCAGCCTCAAGTGTTTGGAAAGAGAGGCTTCAGCTTAACGAGGCACAGGGAGACTATCTTGGATAGCCCTTTCATATTAAAGCAACTTACAGTGGCCATGGAGCAAACATGGCATATGATGAGTTCAACAATATTTTTATGGACCTGCGGATATTACAGAAGAGAATGGTGGAGTTTTACAACATCACATTTGAAGAGTCACGTGGGGTATTAGATTTTGTGTTAAAACTGGATGAGTGTGAGCTTGTTAAAGAGAAAAAGCTAGAGCGTGTTACTATTACTTTAATGAATAGAGCCCTCTCAAAGTGTCCCAGTGATGATCCTTTATATTTTAGTGTTCAATCAGAATCTAACATATGGTGGCTTGGTGCGTTTGAGGTAAGCGAGATTCTCAGGTAAGCTCAAATGTTCACATCTACTTAAGTCTCATTTATTTTGTGTTGCAGGTAAAGAAAGAAGATCATGAGATTCTATATTGGGTGTTCCATCGAACTAATATTCCGGACGTGATTGATCGACAGACTAACCAGGGAGAGGTACTACGTCTAGATGGAAGGGGAGACTTTCAAGTTCAGTGGCATCTTGCAGGTGACCTCAAAACATTAAAGTGCATGTATAATTGTGGAATGGGTGCAATGGCAAAGTCACCGTGTTTGTTCTGCATGGAGCGTGCAAAGGTCATGGACCCAAAGTGGTGGAGAAAAGCTCCAACACGTCACATTGAGGATCCTGCTTTTCGACCGGTTTTGAAAATACCACTTGTGAATGTCCACATTTGTACAATGCATGCCCTTTGTAGAATTGTGGAGAAATTGGTCTACTTATACATCGGGTTTGCTTGGAAGATTAAGAACTCCGCAGAACGACAAGTAGCCCTGCAGTGCTTAGAAATGGTACTGTCGGATATGGGGCTTCATGGTGGCAATGTGAAAATCCAGCGGGATGAAAAGAGATCAACTGCTGAGAAGGATGTCCCATGCAAACCATCCATCGGTGGGGTGAAGGCACGGAGGTTTTTATCTAAGCCCCAAGGTACAAGAGATCCAAAGCTAACAAAACATGGAAAAATATATAACACATCTTATGTTATCAAGGTAGAGTATCAGAGCTGGAAAAAGCTACATATTGCAGTCAAAGACCACAAACCAACTACTCGTAACGCGAAGGATGAGGTTTGGCGATCAATAGACATCCTATTTTTGATGTGCGACAAAGATGACTGGTCACAAGGTGATATGAACAAGTTCAAGGAAAATCTCAACCTTCTGAAAAAATCATTCAAGACAGCATGGACAGACACCCAGATTACTCACTACATGGTATTATCATGTATTTCTTTCTCTCTTATGTGCAACTATGTGACTGTAAAACATTCTAACTAATTTGTTTTCATATCCAGCACATCATCTTCAATCATTTACCATATTTTATACAAAAGTATGGGAACCCGGCAATATGGAATACCCAAGGGATGGAAAAGTCTCATTACATGGCGAGAAATGCTTATTTCAGGCACACACGACATGGTGGCTCTCGAATCAAGGCTAACAGTTTGAGAGAACTATTTGAATGGTTCTATCGTAGAATCACTCATCGAATGCAGGCAAAAGAAGTCTTGGCAAATTCAGCAACAGCACAAGCCATCAGACATTTACAACAACAAAAAGTTAAAAGATCAATGGCATACAACAACTCCGGAGCTCGTGAAAGTCAACGAAGGTGGAGACAGACAATGGTGTATGTGAATCACAAGTGGAGAAAGATACTCTGAGTGGATGACATTGTACAAAATTTATGTAATACATGCTCTTATACAATTGCTACTTGAAGTGTATCAAGATTTTGAAGGTTCAATTTTGTTTTTTGGCACGTCACCCTTGTAACGAATCATGAGATGTTTGCCATACTCTAAAAGTTCATCTGGGTTTTGTCTACCAAGAGCTAGTGCCATTGCTGTGTAGGTGTAGTAATACGCTGCCCGACCACCTGTATAGCCCGGGCAGTAACCAAAACAATCTCTAGCAAACACTTTGTCCACAAGAATGACTTTATCTGCACTTTTGGGCAGCACCGGTCCACCCAAGAAGCGTGATAGTGTCTTGAATGTGTAAGTTGCTATTGAACCCTCTTGTGACATGGAATTGTGAAAAACTACTATCGGCGACTCGCAAAGCTTTGAAAGGTACTGCGATAGGGCCGCATCCCTTCCTCGATACTCTCTTGTCCGGCGCCGAAGGAAGTCATCCTTGTCAGCAATCCAAGACTGCACATACCATGTCAGAAGTGACACAAAGAGAGAGAGAGAGAGAGAGAGAGAGAGAGAGAGAGAGAGAGAGAGAGAGAGAGAGAGAGAGAGAGAGAGAGAGAGAGAGAGAGAGAGAGAGTTACCATGAAGCTCTCATCCTGCAGAAAGAGGTTTTCTTGCCACAGGTCTACAGATGTAGTTGACCCCTGACCTGAATGGTTAAACCAATCCTCCACTTCTTTGTTACTTGTTGATGGTCTTAGGCTTTGTCT